>NW_028319232.1:0-172500 GCF_062004578.1 Staurois parvus | reverse complement strand
TTCGGGGGGGTACACTATGATCTTAGGTAAAAATACCATGAAGCATTACCAGTAACAGGACAAGTTCTTCAGAGCCCAAGGTCAAAGACCCAAAATGTACCCCCCCCCCCTCTCTCCTTTCAGCAGTATAGGTTTCAAGTATTGCCCTTTTTTGGCCCCTCTCCTGCTGAAGTGGCCAAGGTGGCTGTCTCTTTTGCCGACCTCTTGGCCAAACCCTGAGTATTACACAGACACATTACTACAGTACATGCTGCAATTAAATGGTTGTAAACATCAGAAATGAAAAATGAACAAAGCATATCCCTCTATAGTATGTACTTACCTCTAGCCAAAGAACCAAGTGCGATTTCTGTTTGCTTTCTCATTCCTTTGCTATTTGAATCACTTATGATGGTCTATGCCAGTAGTCTCCAAACTGCAGCTCAGTGGCTAGAATGGCCTTTTAATTGCTTTTATTGGGCATAATTCCCCCCACTGTCAGCAACAGTGGGGCATACTTCCTGACTTTGACACCAACAATCGGGCACTATTACTTCCACTGCCACCAATGATGGAGCACTGCTACTCCAAGTGCCACCAATGATGGGGCACTATTCCTCCCACTGACACCAATGATGGGGCACTATTCCTCCCACTGACACCAATGATGGGGCACTATTCCTTCCACTGACACCAATGATGGGGCACTATACCCCCCACTGATACCAATGATGGGGCACTATTCCTCCTACTGACACCAATGATGGGGCACTATTCCTCCCACTGACACCAATGATGGGGCACTATTCCTCCCACTGATACCAATGATGGGGCACTATTCCTCTCACTGACACCAATGATGGGGCATTATTCCTTCCACTGACACCAATGATGGGGCACTATACCCCCCACTGATACCAATGATGGGGCACTTTTCCTCTCACTGACACCAATGATGGGGCACTATTCCTCCCACTGATACCAATGATGGGGCACTTTTCCTCTCACTGACACCAATGATGGGGCACTATTCCTTCCACTGACACCAATGATGGGGCACTATACCCCCCACTGATACCAATGATGGGGCACTATTCCTCCCACTGACACCAATGAAGGGGCACTATTCCTCCCACTGATACCAATAATGGGGCACTATTCCCCCCACTGACACCAATGATGGGGCACTATTCCCCCCACTGATACCAATGATGGGGCACTATTCCCCCCCACTAACACCAATGATGAGACACTATTACTCCCCCTAAGACCAATGATGGGGCACTATTCCTCCCACTGACACCAATGATGGGGCACTATTCATACTGACACCAATGATGGGGCACTATTCCTCCCACTGACACCAATGATGGGGCATTGTTTACTCCCACTGATGCTAGGATATGTTCTTGTCCCACTGGCCACAGTCCCCCCCTCCCCTAAGGTTTGAAGGACAGTAAACTAGCCCTTTGTTTATAAAGTTTGGAGACCTAGTCTATGCTAACACCAAACAATCCTGGGAGGCATCCCTACCCCCCAGCACACAGCAGTTCTTTGAAAGCCTCAGCTGTGCATATTTCCCTATGAAACTGCATAGGGGAGGGGGGTCCATTCCCTCTTCTCAGGTCTTAGATTACACTCAGCTCCCTGTTCTATGCTGTGCAGTGAGTTACATCATATCCCCACCCCCTACCTTCTGAAGCTAAGAAAATCTGTGTAAATTCTGTACTTTGAGCGGATTTAAAGAAGAGAGGGCTACAGATAAAAGGTACAACTTATGTAGGAGGATTTGTTTCATCTCTGTGTATCACCTGAGGCCAGTCACTTCACTGGGTATATGTGAGGGTTTACAACCACTTTAACATGAAAAATACTTTAGATTATAGGTCCACATTAATTTACAAGATTGACAGGAGTGCACCTTTCGAAGTTATACCTTGAAAATATATCTGTTGACAGGTCCACTTTTTTTTTTTTTTAAGAGGTGTTTATTTATTTTGCATTTATAAAACACAAACAATAACAGAAAAAAGAGACAAGTGATAACAGGAACCCAAAATTAAAACATAAGAGCAAGGGTTACACGGAAAGGGAACAGAAACAGTTTAACCTCTTGGCCAGGGGCGGACTGACAACTCATGGGGCCCCCAGGCAATAGGGGATCATGGGGCCCCTGTGTCCTTGCCCAAACTCAAAAAAGCCTATGAAAAAGGTACCAGGGGCATCTCATGGGGCGCCCTACTGACCCCCATGTGATGCCCGAGTTTTCAAATGGTCAGTCCGCCCCTGCTCTTGGCATCGGCCAAACGCAAATGTGCGGCCTCCCGGCGTCTGGGCCTTGACACCGAGCAGCCGCACATTTGCTCGCAATTAAGAAAAACATATGTGCTGAGAGCGCGCGCCCTGCACGCTCCCAGCACACATGTCCATTACTCACGGAAAGGTCTCGATCTCCTATTTTGATCGGGACCTTTCCCGATCATGTGACCGCCGTGACAGCGAATCACGGCGGTCACATGACCCTAAAACCCAGCTTCTGAAAGCCTTAAAGGGCCAGGAGGGTTAACAAATTATTACCAGGCCCTGAGCCCCATACAGGAGACAATGAGGATTACAAAACAAAAAATAGCATAACAGAGCAACAATCAAAAACAAGCAAACACACAGTTGACCATATACAACAGACACAATCACACACCAACACCCGCACCCTCAACTCCCCATACACGCCAGAAGAGATCTCCATCACATAATCTCCACTACTCAAGCCATAGAACCCTGCGCCAGTGGTTGTGATAAGAGAGTATCTCCCCAGGAGGAGTCCGCTATAGACAGGTCCACTTTGAGCTCTGCATGGGTAAAGTGTTCACCTAAAGTCAGAGGCAGCCCCCACATTTCTCTCATGGTGGGTTTATTTAAAGGTCTGACGTTTGCTTGCACGTAGCCGTAAATAATCAAACATGAAGATGTATCTGATTCCGCCGGGACGATTGTCTTGCTGAATGATCAATCTACCTATTCCCCTAATCCCTGGGCAGTTTACACCATTTACACTTTCATGCCGTATAATGCCGCAGGTCCCAGGAGATCGCAGGCCTTGGCGGCACTGACACTCTGCCGGTTCACAGCAGGCAGCACACGTAAGCCCTGAGGGTGACAACCGGCGGGATCCTCAGAAACATCAGTCACCGGGAGAAAACTCCATGGCTCAGAGGTTAAATAGCAATGCCGTGGGCGGTTGTCTTTTTTTTTTTTTTTTCGGTGCTTTCCAGACATAAAGGTAATGAGAATTCTGGACGTTTGGGTTTGGTAAGGCCTTTGGCTCCCATGATGCTGGCAGTGAAAGCGAACTGAATTACCGGGAAATCTAGATTTAGAGAAAAGATTGTAGGATTCTCCATCTATAAAGGCGGAAGACATGGATCATCACAAAGTACTTGTCATTGGATATTAGGGCTGTTCTTAGCAGTATGTTTTTTTATCACACAGTGGCTGAATGGTTAGCACTTCCGCCTGGCAGTACTCGGGTCGTTGGTTTGTATCCCAACCCTGGCACCACCTGCCTGGAGTTTGCATGTTCTCCCTGTGACTGCGTGGGTTTCCTCCGGGTACTCCTGCTTCCTCCCACACTCCAAAGACATGCTGGTAGGTTTATTGGCTCCTGTCTAAATTGTCCCTAATATGTGTATGTATGAATGTGAGTTAGGGACCTTAGATTGTACACCCCTTGAGGGTTAGGGACCTTAGATTGCACGCCCCTTGAGGGTTAGGGACCTTAGATTGTACGCCCCTTGAGGGTTAGGGACCTTAGATTGTACGCCCCTTGAGGGTTAGGGACCTTAGATTGTACGCCCCTTGAGGGTCAGGGACCTTAGATTGTACGCCCCTTGAGGGTCGGGGACCTTAGATTGTACGCCCCTTGAGGGTTAGGGACCTTAGATTGTACACCCCTTGAGGGTTAGGGACCTTAGATTGTACGCCCCTTGAGGGTTAGGGACCTTAGATTGTACGCCCCTTGAGGGTTAGGGACCTTAGATTGCACGCCCCTTGAGGGTTAGGGACCTTAGATTGTACGCCCCTTGAGGGTTAGGGACCTTAGATTGTACGCCCCTTGAGGGTTAGGGACCTTAGATTGTACGCCCCTTGAGGGTCAGGGACCTTAGATTGCACGCCCCTTGAGGGTTAGGGACCTTAGATTGTACGCCCCTTGAGGGTTAGGGACCTTAGATTGTACACCCCTTGAGGGTTAGGGACCTTAGATTGTACCCCCTTGAGGGTTAGGGACCTTAGATTGCACACCCCTTGAGGGTTAGGGACCTTAGACTGTACGCCCCTTGAGGGTTAGGGACCTTAGACTGTACGCCCCTTGAGGGTTAGGGACCTTAGATTGTACGCCCCTTGAGGGTTAGGGACCTTAGACTGTACGCCCCTTGAGGGTCAGGGACCTTAGATTGCACGCCCCTTGAGGGTTAGGGACCTTAGATTGTACGCCCCTTGAGGGTTAGGGACTGATGTGAATGTACAATATATATGTAAAGCGCGGCGTAAATTGATGGCGCTATATAAGTACCTGAAATAAATAAATCACGTTGGTACGGGTACAAAGTTGACGCATCGGCAATAACACTGTGTGCGGCATGTCATAAAGGGCCTCCAGCCACTCCATTTGTGATTTTTAGTTTTATCATAAAGAAACACTAATCTACAAATTTACGTGACTAATGCCCCGCACACACGATAAGAAAATCGTACGAAAAATTTAGCGGCACCACTGATCGAACGATTTTCTCTTGATGAGCGGGATGTTTTAACTGATAACGATATTGCAAATGAAAAAATCCGGTTGAACAACAGTGAAAAATGTTGTTGTTTCGCATACGAACGACCGATTTTCTATGCGGCAGTATGACGGTCATACGGAGAAAATCTATCAAGCGCTATGACGCAGGAGTGGAAACAGAAGATGACTCGGATGTCTATGTCCGAGGAATCTTCATCAACACGTACAAAAAATCCAAATGTTAAAAGTAGATCGGCCGAATGAGATGATGAGACCAGAATTCTGCAGATTATATTTTATGTATCACTATTTATGTATATAAGTCATGTAATAAACGATATTATACTCATTGCTGGTCATCGTTGTGTATATCGATCGTTCTGGCCGGAAGGGGTGTGGCTACAAGGTCACACGCACACTGCATCACTTCCACTTGTACGGAAAACGTCAACACTACGTATTGCTCGACGAACAATTTTTTGTTTACATTGGTTAATGTGGGCCACGATTTCGACCAACGAACGAACGCCTCTCGGTCGTTAGATGACCGATCGGTCGATTTTCTAATCGTGTATTCCCACCAGGGGCGGACTGACCATTTGGAAACTCAGGCACTGCCCGAGGGCCCGGGGTCAGTAGGGGGCCCCATGAGATGCCCCTGGTACCTTTTCATAGGCTTTTTTGAGTTTGGGCAAGGACACAGGGGCCCCATGAGTTGACAACGAATCACGGCGGTCACATGATTGGAAAAGGTCCTGATCGCAAGGGGAGATCGGGAGCTTTCTGTGAGTCACAGACATGTGCTGGGAGCGCTCGGTTCCCAGTACGGTTGCGTTTCCCAGTGCGGGTGGCGTGCCATTAAAACTAATGGCACACTCCCGCGGGTCCTCAATTCTCTGTGCTGGGGGTGCGGCTGCACGGATTTTCGTACGGATCCGCAGTGGCACCACCCGCACAGATGTGAACCGGGGGTGAGACAGCCAGGCAACGGGAAGCCTTTGGAGGTCAGCAATGGCTTTAAAGATTCTTGGGCTTCTATTGACAACAGTAGGAAAGGTCGTAGTTTTAGGCACTCCGGCTCCCCGGCTCCCAGGATTTGTCTAGCCCTGATAAATATAGGAATTTGCATTCTTAGAACATACACTTGCAGATGACTCTGCAGTAAATATAATCTACCACCACCAGAGTGCCTTTCATTACGATAAATGGCTTATAAGTATAGGTACACTAACTCAATTATAGAAACATGAAATCATCAGGGTCCCAATGGTGATTTTAATTGAGCAATTAACAAGTCGTACGTTGAATTTCATATAGTAAATGCAAAAGGAAATTGTCTTATTCCGCTTTCAATATCAACAACTTGTTAATGACATTTAAAAGACTGATGAAAACAAGGAAACACTAGAAATAATAAGAGGATCTTTTTTTATGCAATTTAAAAGACTGATGAATAAGAGGAAACACTAGAAACAAAGTGTATCTAAATCCAAAAACAAACATTAAAGTGATACTAAAGTCTTGTTTTGTTTTTTTTTTTAATAATAACAAACATGTCATACTTACCTGCTCTGTGCAATGGATTTGCACAGAGAAGCCCCCTTCTTGGGTCCAACGCCAGCACCCCTGGCCCCTCGCTCCTGTCGGGTACCAGCACAGAAAGCAGCTTGCTATGGGGGCACCCAAGCAGGCACGCCACCAAGCCACGGCTCTGCGTATCCATTCACACACTGAGCCATGGCTCAGTCCCGCCCCCTTCCTCTCTTGATTTGCTCATTTGAGTTTGGGGTGCCTTGAGGTCTCTTCAGGGGTGCCTTGGCAAAATGTCTAAAAATTGCTCCAAAATTGCATACAAACCAGCGGGTGGAACAAGCCGGCCTTTTTAGTTACACAAAGCCACAGGATTTCATTGTCCACCATTACGACCTTCTAGCCACCGGCACCATCCTAACAACCAAAGATATCATCAGTTAAGGAAGATGTCAGTTGCCTGCACAACATCCTAGTTTGACCCTCCCCTGCCCCTCTTCATCAGTGCTGGGGTCACATTAGCTGAGTGATGGAGAAAAATTGAGGGAGAGGAGAAACACTGGAATACTAGTCAGTAAAAGTGTATTCGCTTTGGAAGAATAAATCACCTCTAATGTTGGGTGTCCTACATGTGTGGATTTTGCTGCATTATATACAACTCTTAGAATAGTTTTTCACATTTTAAAATGGGGTGCCTCTTTAAAATTATGGACAGTCTTGTGGCACCCCATTTTAGAATGGGGTGCCTCAAAACTGTCCATGATTGTAAAGGGTTCATCAGGACTGTCCGTAATTTTAAAGGGTGCCTTGCCTGAAAAAAAGGTTGAGAAACACTGTCTCAGAAAACCACGAGTGTTTTTTTTTCTTCATGGCAGGGGTAGGGCTCTGGCCATGAAAGGGTTATTAGGGCAATCAACCAATTCACAGTAGAAGACACTTAGATGTGCCGGTTGGCGGCCGTACGGCAGCCAGCCCTCTTTTCTCATTGCACAGAAGTGCGCTGACCCACATACCCAAGCGCTGTAAGGACAATTATTCATTCAGAGCTGCAAAATGGTCCACGGCACTCAGCTGAATATTCATGAGCCTAATTTGCATATGATTAGCACTGGCTCAGGATGCCTTTTCCTTACAATCATTACGATAATTATTACTATTTATCCAGTGCTGGCTACATATGCTGTACGTCACCGAGCGCAGCACAGACAGACCACATATTTACCAAGTTATTTATAGAAAAGGTTCTGGTAGAAGATGGAGAACTGAAAAATTGCAAGTTTTTGGTGCTTTAATGGGGACACAAAATAGGGGGACCGAATACCTAACGTGGTTTTAAGATAAATTCCAGGAGGTTCCATTCAGTTCATATTATTACAAAAATCGCTTCATCTATTTTGAAAGGAAATTTGCAATTATTTTGCTTTTTTTTTTCTTTATTATGCTCAGAACTAAAAAAGTGAAAACTTTTTTTTAATTAGATAAGTATTGAATAGTACAAAAGCAGAAGGAGAAGTAGGGCCAAAGCACTTTGTTCTGCACTCCTATAACCCAGATTCAGCCAACAATCAGGCTAAAGTCCGCTGTCAGGTGACATCATTTAGCTGGTCCAGTCTCTGGAGAAATCCCGACTTTAATGTCAGGCTCTACCCAGACACCTGACCAGCAGCTGGCTCAGACTCTTAGCATGCTGCTCCCATCCCTCCACAGCCCACCCAGTTCTCTAGTGAGAGCAAGGAATAATGTTCTGCCTCCAGCAGGGGGATATACTCTGCCTGTCCAGCCTGCAGTATCAGATTTGACCACTAGATGGAGCCGGTAATAAATTTACTGTTTTACAGAAACTAGAGACTGTTTAGATAAAAGTTAAAGCAGAACGCCCGCACTGCATGGGTGCTTGTTTTGTCCAGGGGGCCCCCAAAAGGCTATACAGGTATACCTCGGTTTACGAATGCCTCGGTTAACGTAATTTTCGGTTTACGAATGAAAATCCATTGAAAATAATGCCTCGGTTTACAATTTTTTTTTCACAATACGAACGGATTAATTGGTTTTCAATGCATTTTAATTCATAAATAGGTTTTCAGAGATCGCCTAAAAGTGAGCCTAAAAGGGAGCAGAGTAGGCAATAGTCTGATAAATTGGGGTAGAGAGTTCCAGAGGATGGGGGAAGCTCTGGAGAAGTCCTGGAGACGAGCATGGGAGGAGGAGACGAGGGAGCTAGAGAGCAGGAGGTCATGCGAGGAGCGGAGAGTATGGTTTGGGTGATATTTGGAGACAAGATCGGTGATGTAATTTGGGGCGGAGTTCTAAGTGGCTTTATACGTTATTGTTAATGTTTTAAATTGTATCCGTTGGGCAATGGGAAGCCAGTGGAGGGATTGGCAGAGAGGGGTGGCAGATACAGAACAGTTAGACTGAAGAGGGGATAGCCTGCGATGAGGTCGGCCAATGAGGAGGGAGTTACAATAGTCAAGGCGAGAGATAACAAGGGAGTGAATACGTTTCTTAGTGGTTTCCGAGGTTAGGAACGGCCGTATCTTGGAGATGTTGTGGAGGTGAAGTCTACAAGATTTGGACAGTGATTGGATTTGGAGCTGAAAGGACAGATGGGAGTCTAGGATTACACCTAGTACCCTGGCATGAGGGGAGGGACTGATGATTGTGTTATTGATCGTGATGGAGAAGTCAGGGGAGGGGGCACGGGCTGGAGGGAATACTAAGAGCTCAGTTTTGGAAAGATTGAGTTTGAGGAAGTGGAGTGACATCCATGCCGATATGTCTCTTAGTAGGTTTGTAATGGGAGAGGAGACTGAAGGGGTGAGGTGAGGGGTAGAAAGATAGATTTGTGTGTCATCAGCATAGAGATGGTACTTAAAGCCATGGGAGTTTATCAGGTGACCAAGGGAGGAGGTGTAGATGAAGAAGAGTAGGGGTCCAAGGACAGAACCTTGAGGGACCCCTACAGAAAGAGGGAGTGGAGTGGAGGAGACAGAGTTATATGTAACTACTGCAATAGGTAGGAGGAGAAACAGAAGAGAGCAGAGTCTCGGAGGCCAAAGGAGTGGAGTTTTTTGAGGAGAAGGGGATGGTCAACCGTATCCAAAGCTGCGGAGAGGTCAAGTAGTAAGAGTACGGAGTGGTGCCAATGGTTGGGATGAGTACGGAGTAGTGGCCATTAGTTTGGATGAGGACGGAGTAGTGGTCATTGGTAGGGATGAGTACGGAGTAGTGGCCATTGGTTGGGATGAGTACGGAGTAGTGGCCATTGGTTGGGATGAGTACGGAGTAGTGGCCATTGGTTGGGATGAGTACGGAGTGGTGACCATTGGTTGGGATGAGTACGGAGTGGTGGCCATTGGTTGGGATGAGTACGGAGTGGTGGCCATTGGTTGAGATGAGTATGGAGTAGTGGCCATTGGTTGGGATGAGTACGGAGTAGTGGCCATTGGTTGGGATGAGTACAGAGTAGTGGCCATTGGTTGGGATGAATACGGAGTAGTGGCCATTGGTTGGGATGAGTACGGAGTAGCGACCATTGGTTGGGATGAGTACGGAGTAGCGGCCATTGGTTGGGATGAGTACGGAGTAGTGGCCATTGGTTGGGATGAGTACGGAGTGGTGGCCATTGGTTGGGATGAGTACGGAATAGTGGCCATGGTTGGGATGAGTACGGAGTGGTGACCATTGGTTGGGATGAGTACGGAGTAGTGGCCATTGGTTGGGATGAGTACGGAGTGGTGGCCATTGGTTGGTATGAGTACGGAGTGGTGACCATTGGTTGGGATGAGTACGGAGTAGCGGCCATTGGTTGGGATGAGTACGGAGTAGTGGCCATTGGTTGGGATGAGTACGGAGTGGTGGCCATTGGTTGGGATGAGTACGGAATAGTGGCCATGGTTGGTATGAGTACGGAGTGGTGACCATTGGTTGGGATGAGTACGGAGTGGTGGCCATTGGTTTTAGCAGTTAGTAGATCATTAGTGAGGTTTAGTAGGGCAGTTTCAGTGGAGTGGAGTGAGTGAAAGCCAGACTGTAAAGGTTCAAGAAGGTTGTTGTCAGTGATGTAGGAGCTCAGGAGATTGTAGCCCAAACATTTCAGTGGCAATTACTAATACAGAGTATCCCCAGGTGGGTGCGTTTAAATTCCCATTTACACGGAATGTTATTCAGATTGGTGAGATTTCTGCATTGAGTTTACACACCCGCTGTGCATATTACAAGGGGCTCCCACCTTTCTGCCGGATTTTTTTTATTTATTTTAAAATCTGAAGAATGGAGCAGGTGGAACCAGAACACACAAAGGCAGGCAAGGACAGAAATAGAGTCAGGAATTATAGCAGGGTGATTTGCTTTTGGAGTATCCAACCAGGGGCTGACATGGCCCACCAAGCCCAACCTATAACTAACTATATATAACTAAACCTAGCAATTTGATGGAATATCCTTTTTTTTTTAACCAAGGGGTTTAGTTCCAGGGGTCTTCAAGGGAAAATTAATGGGTTGCCTGAAGCTGCAAGTTCAAATTGCTGGGTGAATGGGAATGACATGTATAGGACTAATCATCCATTCACAGGAACCAGCCCATTAGATGTCTATAAGTGTGGTTGGTCTGGCCACATCGCTCGGTAAAATGGAAGAATAATGATTTTATGATCAACACATTAAGCAGCCATCCACCGCAGCAGCATGACCTCAACTGACATCTGTCACACAGTGACATTAAAGCACAGCAGCTGTCAGGCCAATCTGCGGCTATTGATACGGTCTGGTGTCCAGAATAGGGAGCGCTTCTCCTTTATAAAATCTGGAAGCCCAGAAAATGTAGCACTGTTGTGCGTAGAAAGCGAAGTAACACAGCATTGTCTTCCCCGGAAAAAAAGGACAGTTGGAATGTTATCAGATGTGTTGGTCATCACCTTCATTTTTCTCTGTGATAAGGTCTCATGCACACTACTGCTCCTAAGCTCACATTTTCAGAGCTTTTGGTGTTTTTTGGCCAAAAAAATAGCCTACGCGTCCAGTAGCGTTTAGAGCAGTGGTCTCCAAACTGCAGCCTGGGGTCCATTGTTCCCCCCACTGTCAGGCACAGTGGGGCATACTTTAAAAAAATCAAACTTTTCCTCTTGCTTAGATCGGCGTTCCAAGCAGTGCCGGGGCAAGGTCATCTGTAGCCAAGGGCGAAGATGCCAAACTTTGCCCCCCCCCCAAGATGTACTGTATAAGAATTATGTGTCAACAAAAATCCCCTCCCTTCAAAAAAAATCGAACGCTAATCTGCATGCCCCCACACTGAAATCCCCCTCCCAGCAGAAATCTTTAACCCCCCCCATCCTCCTCCCCCAATCTCCCCTCCTAGCACAGATCCCCTATCCCTCAAATTTCCCCTCCCACTTCCCACTCCCCCAAAGCCACCATTTCAGCACAACACCCCCCCCCTCAAATTTTCCTTCCTAGCACAAATACCCCAATCATCTCTAGAAGCACAACCACCCCCCCTAAAAACAAAATTCCCCTCCGAGCACAAATCCTTCCCACTCCCCCAAAATCTCAATTCCAGCACAACACCACCACCCCTCCAATTTTCCCCCCTAGCACAAATACCCCAATCCTCTCTACTAGCACAACCCCCCCCCCCCAAAAAAAAAAAATTTCCCCTCCAAACACAAATCCTTCCCACTCCCCCAAAATCACCATTCCAGCACAACACTTCCCCCCTCCAATTTTCCCCCCTAGCACAATACCCCAATCATCCCTACTAGCACAAATTCCCCCCCCCCCCCAAAAAAAAAAAAAAAAATTTCACCCATAGCACAAATCTCTTCCCCCTCTGCCATATGACCTCTTCTGGCACAAACCCCTCAAATCCTCCTCCTAGGATAAATCATCATCCCCATCCCCCCTCCCAACACAAATCCCCCCAAATCAGCACAACTAGCCCCCCCCTCTCAAATTTCCCCTTCTAGAACAATTCTTACCCCCTGCCATCACCCAATATTTTTCTCCTACAAAGGCAAATTTCCTCCCCCCAATTTCCTTGCAGCACCCCCCACCTCACGTTATACCACAGTGCCCAGGGCAACTGCCCCTCCTGCCCACCCCTCGTCCCTGCCCTGGCTCCAAGCCTCATTCTGGGTCACACTGACAGGCTTGGTGTACGGTGAAATGACATCATCAGATTATACGGCGAATGATAAATCATCTTCCTGAACCCGAGAACCACAGAGAGCGATCTCAGCCCTCGCAGCCTACACAGAAAATAAAAACCAGTTTGTTTTTGCTTCGCTTCAAATCCCTCGCACTCATTAGAGTAATTATTTTGATTGTTCTAATAATTTTCCTATAATGTGCCATTTTTAAACTTGATTGTCCCCCTCGAGAAGAGCGGCTGAGTGAAGAGCACTGCTTATCCAATTTGCATCTGATGTTCCGATTATCCTCCAGAAATGAATAACAATCAGCTCCTTCGGAACATTAGAACACGGGCTCCTGTACGACTGGTGGACCGCCGCCAAATTATCCACTTCGGCTGACGTAAAGTCTGCACAAAACAGACATCATCTTGTGTAGCAAAGCAAGCAGCGCAAAGTGCGTCACCGGGAAATTGTTACTGAAGATGACATAATCTGGGTAGCTTTACACTAGAACAAAAGGATTCTCTGTAGGAGCTGGAAGTAATGTGTTCGAAATCCCAGCTAATCAGCCGCTTTAACAAAGGTGTTGTGCAGCTCCAAGGCTATCGCCATTCAGAGCTTAGTGCAGTGCGATCTGGTCCCGCTGGCGCAATGCGATCTGGTCCCGGTGCTAGTGTGCAATCCATACGCACACGTTCCTGTGTTAAAAATGGCTGTGTGCAGTTACTCTTGAGGCAGCCTACAAAGTTCTCCTGCGGTGGTACTGGGTCCCGGCTCGGACTGCTCACTTTAATCCGACTGGCGGAGATGGGTGGTTCCGGAACTGTGGTCTACGTGGGGACGTATTGCGCATTTGGTGGTCCGTTATTTGGCTAATACAATACAAAGGATGTATCTAATAATGTGTTATTGTTCTGCTCTGCCCCTGCGTGGGCGTATGTTGAGTTTGTGTTCTTAAAACAAAACTTTCTTAATAAAAACAGGCGGAGATGGGTGTTTCCGGAACTGTGGTCTACGTGGGGACGTATTGCGCATTTGGTGGTTGTGCCCGCGATTGATAGGCTTCTGGTCTAGGGTTTTTGGTTTGCTACAAACGCTATTTCATATTACGGTCCGTAGGAATGCAAGGGTGGCCCTCCTGCACTGCCCAATTTTGGGTCTGTCTAGGTCTCAGCGGAAATTGGCATCCTACCTATTTATTTCGGCCAAACGTGCTATAGCTCAAGCTTGGAGAACCCCTTCAGTTGTCTTCCAGGGGGTGAAGACCCGGATGAATGCTATGTTGTTCAATGAGCAGATGTCTAGCATTCTTCAGAATTCTCATCCGAGATTCCTTAAAGTTTGAGAACCTTGGATATGTTATTCCTTGCCATCCCTGCCTCCTACTAGTTATGGCCTCTTATAGTCGCTGCCTGTGCTAGCCCCGGATCTGTGATTCTTCTAGTTTTCCTTTCCTCCATGTTTTTTTTCTGATTCTTTTTTTTTTTCTCTTCTTCTTTATTCTTTTTTCCTCTTGTTTGTCCGGTAATATGATGGATTGCTGCTGCTATTATTTCGTTTGGCTTTTTGCCATCCCTCCTTGATGTCATTCGACATTCCGTTATTTGGCTAATACAAGTCAGCAGGATGTATCTAATTATGTTATTGTTCTGCTCTGCCCCTGCGCGGGCGTATCTTTAGCTTGTGTTCGTAAAACAAAATCTTAATAAAAATATTGAGACAGAAAAATGGCTGCGTGTTGGTGCTGCAGTGACTGTCGGCTGGAACCGAGCAGAATCAGCAAAGGAGAATGTCACCAGCACACTGAGGATCACCAATATGGGTCCAAAAGTTTTAAAGAATAATCACATAGTCACAGCAAGGCAACATTTCGGAGTCTCACAACACCCCTTCATCAGGCATATGAAAACTCTTGGAGCCATATTGGTGATCCTTGGTGTGCTAGTGACATTCTCCCTTGCTGGTCCCGGTGCTGGTACAATGCGATTTGGTCCCGGTGCTAGTGTACAATTCATACACACACGTTCCTGTGTTAAAAATGACTGCGTGTGGGTGCTGCATCGACCGTCGGCTGGAACCGAACAGAATCAGCAAGGAAGAATGTCAAAAGCACACCAAGGATCACCAATACGGGTCCAAAAGTTTTAAAGAACAATCACACAGTAACAGCAAGGCAACGTTTCGGAGTCTCGCAGGACCCCTTCATCAGCCATGTGACGACGTGTGAAAAGTTTTGGACCCATATTGGTGATCCTCGGTGTGCTGGTGATTTTTTTAAAAATATTTTTCATATATTTTGTAATATATAAAAAACGCATTTCAACATGCAGTATATATATATTGAAATATATTTAAAAATATATTGAATATGGCCAAAATTGTAGTATTTCAAATATATTTTTCTTCCATGTGGGTTCTAATCATGGAAATATCAGAGATGCCCTTGCTGGCTTGTTTTTCTTAAGGTGTGGGGAGTGTGCTTCACTCCCACTACTTCAGGGTCTCTATGGGTCTTGGGTGATATACAGAGATTAAACAAATCCTCCTACATAAGTTGTACCTGTTTATCTGCAGTCTTCTCTCCATCCATTCAAAGTGCTGAATTTATAAAGCTTGCCAGAGAATTCAGAAAACGGGGTGGAGAGCTGAAATTACACACTGCATAGCACAGTGAGGAGAGTTCTGAGAGCTGATTGGAGGGAAGGGACACCCCCCCCCTTCACACAGCACAAAGGGAACAGAGCTGAGGTTGTCAATCTGTTGGAGCTCCCTTTCCTGTCACACATTTTCTCTTGGTGTCAGGAAAAAATTGTCAGAAGTGGCTCATGCTGATAGCAGAAGAAGGAGGCAGCAGACAGAAATGACACTTAGTGCTCTGGACTGAGACAAGTACACACTATAGAGAGACATGCTTTGTTTATATTACATGTCTGAGGTTTACAACCACTTTAAGGCCCAAGGGTAAAAGTCCCATTTAAAAGATGTGCATTTTATAGTCCAGCCGTACTCCATGTGTATCCTGCATTTTGAAGCAACTTTATTTATCCAGGTTCCAGGCAAATTCTGACACATCTCTTCTATATGTAAAAATCTGTATTTTTTTGCTACAAAACTATTTAAAACCCCAAAAAATATATATATATATTTAAGCAGAGACTCTAGAGAATAAAATGGTGGATGTTGCATATTTTTCTGTCACACAATATTTGCTCAGCTGCATTTGAAACAGAATTTTTTTGAAAAAAAATAAAATTTAATGAGTTTTAATGCATAAAAACACAATATAATACCCAACTGTTTAATAAAATATAAAAGATGATGTTACGCTGAGTAAGTAGATACCAAACATGTCACGATTTAAAATTGAGTATGCCGGTGGAACGGTGCCAGACTACAGTACCTAAAAAGCATTTACATGTTACCAGATTAGACAAAGTAGGTCTGGTGTGAGAATTATTGCTCTCACTATACCTTTTGGGGGGATACCCCACATGTGTGGTACAAACAGCATTAACATATGCGTGCATGATCTACATATGCGCTTCTATTTGCGCGCAAGCACGAGGGGTCAGGAGTGCTTTAAACCGTAAAAAATTATTTTATATATTTATTTATTTTTACAGTTTCTTTAATCTCTTTTATTACTGTCACAAGGAATGTAAACATCCCTTGTGACAGCAAAACGCAGTGACAGATACTCTTTATAGGGAAATCTGGGGTCTACCTCTTCTCTGGCCTCCAAAGCAGCCAAATATAGATCGGTCTGATCAGCTACTTTACTGGCTGGCACCAAACTTACTTAAATGCTTGTTTCTTCCAGTTTCTTCGTCCACAGAGATCATCAGGGACTTTCCGGTTTTCCATGATCTCTATGGTCAGCCAGTGGAATCACTGGCTGCAATCCTGGGTTCCCCGGTTGGACAGGCAAGCCCAGCAAAGCACCAGAAGGTGGTGGGAGGAGGAGGGGGGACCCCCTTCAGCTGCCTGTAAAAGCGATCCAGCGACTAATTAGCCGCATGTAGGTGAAAAACCTAGGTGATACATATACTCCGCCCACAATCCTGTCAGCCAGTGCCTCACAGTATATAAGGTGCCCCAGAACACATCAACTCTGACGAAACGTGTCGGGTGAAGCCTGTTGTGACGTCATCACACCAACCAGAAGTACGCCGATGACACGATATCTGAGGTTTTGATGGTTTTTACAGCGGTGTAGTTTACATATTACTTCTGTGAGTGCAGTTTTAGCTTTTTTCTAATAAATATAAACAGTTTTCACGCTATGTGTAGTGTATGATCTCTCTGCAGGTGCTCACCTGCATGTATGGACTCCTATGGTGGACAATGTGGAAGAATTATCTGGAGAAGGGAGAGAGTTTTTCCATTGACATGACTTCCAGAAGCAAGGTGGAGGTGATCTGTGTGGGATTTTCTTTGAAATGCTTGACCAGGGGACTAAAGATGGCTTGTAAGTCCCACTCAAACAATACCTACCCCCCATCCTTAACACTGACAACAAATGGAGTTAATGGCCTTCAAAACCGGCCGTTTATTATAACCATCAATAAATAACAGTAACACACAGTATAAACATATGTTCCTGCAAGGTCCCAATAGGCATCAGAAAACCGAATACCTGTGTCCTGCTTAACTAGGCCTCCAGCCGCAACATCACCGACTCGGAGACACCACCACAGATACCCCCCACCAGCACAACTGGAAGCCGTACCTCAGACGGGTTCCTACCAAGTGCCTTTTCTTGTGCCCACCTTAACCAATGAGGACCTTGCGCCCCGCCAAACATCCCTCAGCACCAATATGGCACAACCACCACCCAGACAAACCATAAAACGGGCTGGAGGGAAGTTTGCCCTGTGAAAACTCTCTCCAGACTGAAAAAAACCCCAAACCCCTGTAAGACCACCCCTCGTAGCTCCCCCCACTCCTTCCTTAACTATCTTGACTCCCCCTTATTCTAATAGGGATCTGCCTCTCCCAACCCTCTTTAACCCCTGTCATGCCGGCCCTTCGTTCAGGTCAGGGGTGGACTGACAACTCATGGGGCCCCCGGGCAATAGGGGATCATGGGGCCCCTGTGTCCTTTCCCAAACTCAAAAAAGCCTATGAAAAAGGTACCAGGGGCATATCATGGGGCCCCCTACTGACCCCGGGCCCTCGGGCAGTGCCCGAGTTTCCAAATGGTCAGTCCGCCCCTGGTTCAGGTCTTCTTTTTTCTTACTCCGGGCCTTCCTTTTTTGACTCTTGTTGGTTCTAGGAGTCAATGAGATTTGCTAAGCAAATTTGGATTCCTTTTTCTTGGTGGTGGATCACAGTGGAGGATGTTTTGTTTGAAGAATCCGTTGGATTGTGTCAAAAAAGACTCCTTAGTCATTTAGACTTATATTTGTGTTTGTTTTTTTCTTTTTTCTCTTTTTTGTATTTGTTACTACTGGGTGTGGTGTATATTTCACTGCAGCGCAGCACTTTTTGGTATATCATTTTTTGCTTAGGTGAATATCTCATCTGTTTTTTTTTCAAATACTTTTATTTATTTGTCACAAGCAGAGGGACTTTTTGTATATAATATTTCCTCATAGTATATAGCCTTTGGTGCTTTCCTACATATTTATAAGCCAACTAAATTTTTGATTTCAATACTGAGCTTCAATTTAGGTTTGCTGTAAATATTTCAGAGAAAAAAAAAATATAAAGACATCACTCAATAGTTATAGGGAGAGATATCAGGTATAGAAAACTGCCTGAGTGATGGACCATGCTGTCAATCACAGATCACCCAGCATGCTGAAAAATTACAGTCAATTGTGCATTAAATCAATTGGGTAAAAAATTCTGGGCAAAGCGAAAAATACATCTAGCCTTTGTCAAATCTAAGACCCCCCTTGGTCATTCAGTGTCTTTTATATTCTGCAGCCAATTCCAGAACTCAGAGTCCTGACAAGTCTCACTCCCCAGGATACTGTGGACAGGTGCCCGAGTGATGGATTGACAGGGGCACCGGCCTGTTCCGTGCCAGCGGGGCACAACAACACGGCTACGTGTGCTGCGTAAGGCAATGAGACGAAGCAGCTACAGCCAGTGTGTTCATGACACCTACTGACTAACTGTGAAATACCAAGCGCTGAACCAGATAACAGTCTCTGATATTGAAAAAATATAGTTTACATTTTCCCTGACTGCTAACTTGAACGAAGAAATGTCTCTGATCAAAAGTCGGGCTCCCCTTAATTCTTAATCCTGTGTATTGCCGTTCTTAATCCTGTGTATTGCCCCCTTTAGCATCAATGACAGCGGTCAGTCTTTCGTAATAGTAGTCAATGAGGCCCCCGAATTCTTGCAGGTGGTAGAGCTTCCCATTCGTCTTGGCAAAATGCCTCCAGGTCATGCTAAGTCCTTGGTCATCTTGCATGAATCGCACATTTGAGATCTCCCCACAGCGGCTCGATGATACTAAGGTCAGGGGACTGTAATGGCCACTCCAGAACCTTCACCTTTTTCTGCTGAAACCACTGAAAGATCAACCTGGCCTTGTGCTTGGGGTCATTGTTGTGCTGGAGAGTCCAAGAGCGTCCCATGCGCAGCTTTAGAGCAGAAGAATGTAAACTGTCTGCCAGTATGTTCTGATAACATTCTGCACTCATCTTTCCTCCTGTACCACTCTCGCCTCCCTCCTAGATTGTAAGCTCCAAGGAGCAGGGCCCTTGAACCCCTCGTGTATTGTATTGTAGTGTATTGTTACTGTACTGTCTCGTACAGGGGCGGACTGACAACTCATGGGGCCCCCGGGCAATAGGGGATCATGGGGCCCCTGTGTCCTTGCCCAAACTCAAAAAAGCCTATGAAAAAGGTACCAGGGGCATCTCATGGGGCCCCTTACTGACCCCGGGCCCTTGGGCAGCGCCCGAGTTTCTAAATGGTCAGTCCGCCCCCGGTCTCGTGTACTGTCTCCCATTATAATGTACAGCGCTGAGAAAACTATCGGCGCTATATAAATACTGTAGAATAATAATAATAATAATAATAATAATAATAATAAAATCTTGTCATCACAAGATTCCCTGTGCCTTTAGAGCTCACACCCACCCAAAAGATCAGTGAGCCACCACCATGCTTCACAGTGGGGATGGTACTCTTGTCGCTCTCCAAACATAGTGCTTATGGTTGTGACCATAAAGCTCTATTTTGATCTTGTCACTGCAGACTACAGTGTGCCAGAAGCTGTAAGGCGTGTCAAGGTGTTGTTGGGCATATTGTAACTTTTTTGTGGCATTGGAGCAGTAAAGGCTTCTTTCTGACAACTCGACCATGCAGCTCATTTTTGTTCAAGTATCATCCTATTGTGCTCTTTGAAACAACCACACGTTTTTTTCGCAGAGCAGCATGTATTTTTCCTGAGGTTACCTGTGGGGTTTTTCTTTGTATCCAGAACAATTCTTCTGCCAGTTGTGGCTGCAGTTTTTCTTGGTCTACCTGACCTTGGCTTGAGATCCCTGAATTTTTCACTTCTTAATAAGTGATTGGACAGTACCGACTGGCATATTCAAGGCTTCGGATATCTTTTTGTATCCTTTTCCATCTTTATACAGTTCTATTACCTTGTTCTGCAGGTCTTTTTACACTTCTTTCCTGCTCCCTATGGCTCAGTATCTAGCCTACTCAGTACATCTATGTGAGTGTTAACAAACTCATTGGCTATTTATACACAGACACTAATAACAATTTAAAACACAGATGTGGGAATCTAACCTTTAATTGCCATTGTACCCCGTGTGTGTCACCTTCGTGTCTGTACCAAGGCCGAACATTCCAGGGGATGGAAACCTTTGATCCGGGCCAATTGGGTGATTTCTGTTATCATTATGGTTTAAAGCTAAACAACGATGTGATAAAAAACGGCTTCATATGATCACTATCCTGAAATAAAAGATTTTTTTGGTGATGAGTCATATTTTCAATATCAGTGCCCAAATGCCATGATTTCTGCCGGGGTATGCAGAGTTACGTCATTCCTGGTGGACAATGGCTAAAGACAGATGACTTTGGACTGGTCAAGGACTGGAAGAAGATAGAAACAGGGGTGGCAGTGGATCACTGAGTGTTAGGATCCGCCAGGTGGTGCCTCTGGCTGCCCACTTGACAGACCTACCCAAAGTGTGGAGTCTAAGTCCCGGTCTGTGCTTTCACCAGGGCCCCTGATGGTGGGGATGGACTTGAAACAGACCAGTACCAGGCCCACCAGTGGCAGAGGGAACCTCCGGGGATGTATTGGTACCAGGAGAGCCAGATGTGAGGAGGCCGGCAGGACCTAGCAGGATGGATCACAAGTAGTGGGCCCGTGGGGTAGACGAGGTACAGAATCGGCAGGCGAAGAATCGTCAGGTCACACGCAGGGTCAGCAGGATAAGTCAGTCCGTAGATAGGTCAAGCAAGCCGGGGGTCAGGATGGGAGAAGGCAGAGTAGTCAGGAACAATCCAGGTCAAACACAGGAGAATGCAGAGTAGTCAGGACAATCCGGGACAAATACAGGAGAAGGCAGCGTAATCAGGGTTAATCAGGGTCAAAAACACAGGTACAGGACTCAGGAACTCAAAAGACCTTGTGGTGATCAGTGACAGTGCAGGGCATCTTTAAATATTGCGCCCTGCACTGTCATTGGCCGCCCGGGATGCGCCCACGGCTCCCACTGCGCATGCGCGGCGTGCTGTCATCTGCGGCTCGCCGGGACCTGGTGCTTGTGTCCCGGCATGAGCCGTCGCCAGCTGACAGGACGCCGCGATCCTTGACACTGAGGGGGAGCACAGACCTTGCATAGCTGAAGAAGGGTACACTAAGTACCGTATTTTTTGCTCCATAAGACGCACTTTTTTCCCCCAAAAAAAGGGGGGGAAATGTCAGTGCGTCTTATGGAGCAAATATAAAGCGGCCGGTCCGGTATTTCCGCCTCCACCATGTCAAAATACCGGGCCGGCCGCTCAGCTGTTCAAGGATGCAGGACCTTACCTGTTCCTCAGTCCAGCGCTGCGTAGTCTTCCCGCGCCGGCATCTGTGACAGCCGGGTGCCCACTGCGCATGCGCGAGGAGCGCTGCACTTTGTGAATAGTCCGTCGTCTTGTGGGACCCATGACAGGTCCCAGAAGACGCCAGGCCATTCACAAAGTGCAGCGCTTCTCGCGCATGCGCAGTGGACACCCAGCTGTCACAGCCGGGTGCCCAGAGTAAAGGGAGGACAACTCCGCGGAAGTGGGAGTGGGTACCTGTCAAATTCAGGTACCCGCTTCCCCTCCCTCCCTAAAGGTCCACAGTCTCTGGTCATCCCCTATACTGTCCACAGTCTCTGGTCATCCCTTGTACTGTCTGCAGTCTCTGGTCATCCCTTGTACTGTCTGCAGTCTCTGGTCATCCCTTGTACTGTCTGCAGTCTCTGGTCATCTCCTGTACTGTGTCCGCAGTCTCTGGTCATCTCCTGTACTGTGTCCGCAGTCTCTGGTCATCTCCTGTACTGTCCGCAGTCTCTGGTCATCTCCTGTACTGTGTCCGCAGTCTCTGGTCATCTCCTGTACTGTGTCCGCAGTCTCTGGTCATCTCCTGTACTGTGTCTGCAGTCTCTGGTCATCTCCTGTACTGTGTCCGCAGTCTCTGGTCATCTCCTGTACTGTGTCCGCAGTCTCTGGTCATCTCCTGTACTGTGTCCGCAGTCTCTGGTCATCTCCTGTACTGTGTTCGCAGTCTCTGGTCATCTCCTGTACCGTGTCCGCAGTCTCTGGTCATCTCCTGTACCGTATCCGCAGTCTCTGGTCATCTCCTGTACCGTGTCCGCAGTCTCTGGTCATCTCCTGTACCGTGTCCGCAGTCTCTGGTCATCTCCTGTACCGTGTCCGCAGTCTCTGGTCATCTCCTGTACCGTGTCCGCAGTCTCTGGTCATCTCCTGTGCTATGTCCGAGGTCTCTGGTCATCTCCTGTACCGTGTCCGCAGTCTCTGGTCATCTCCTGTACTGTGTCCGCAGTCTCTGGTCATCTCCTGTACCGTGTCCGCAGTCTCTGGTCATCTCCTGTGCTATGTCCGAGGTCTCTGGTCATCTCCTGTGCTATGTCCGCAGTCTCTGGTCATGTCCTGTACTGTGTCCGCAGTCTCTGGTCATCTCCTGTACTATGTCCGCAGTCTCTGGTCATCTCCTGGACTGTGTCCGCAGTCTCTGGTCATCTCCTGTACTGTGTCCGCAGTCTCTGGTCATCTCCTGTACTGTGTCCGCAGTATCTGGTCATCTCCTGTACCATGTCTGCAGTCCATGGGTTCAGAATATTTTTTTTCTTGTTTTTCTCCTCTAAAAACTAGGTGCGTCTTATGGAGCGAAAAATACGGTACTTAGTGTACCATATCATGCCAAAATACACAACATACTTGCACATTATGGCAAGAGCTCTGGGGGCCGATTGTAGGGTAACCAGACATCCCCTGTTTTCGGGGACAGTCCCTAATTTTAGGGGACTGTTGCCTGGAAAAAAATGCCTCTGATATTGTCGCTGGTTACATTGGTTGTCCTCAATTTCTTTCCAGTTTTAGTAATGGCATCCCTGGCATTGGCCATTGCAGGGTAATCCATCATGGCAACATTTCTGTGATTGTTCTGGAGTAGGAGGAGGGAAGGGAGGAGTGTCTCTGTTCCCAGCTATGCCCAGAGTTATTGATGGCGTCACATGCCGATATTATGTGGTGCTAGTCTTCCCAGTCTCTCAGACTTCATTATGGGAAGTAAGAATGCGGATTATTTGCCGCCTGGCCCTTGCTTGTGACGGTCACCTGCGGTGCACACCTGGACCTGCACCCTTGACCCAGAGCAAAGTAGGTTTGGGTGTTATTAAACCATTCCAATTTAAGCCCCTCCCACTGTTAGCAGAAATTGGCCACACCCAACATTAGGTGTGACGTCCTTCCATATTATCCCCACTCCCTGCTCTGGCCCTGCCTCACCCCCGTAAAAGCAGGCAAGGTCAATAGAGTGTCCCTGGATTTAATTTTGAAAATCTGGTTCAAGAAAAGGCAATTCCTACTATGAATATTAAGGGTAGGATAATTATACTTTAACCCCTTCCCGCTGACCGTACACGTATATGCGGCCTCACAAAAGTGGGTCTTTTTCCGTGGGGCCACATATATGCATATCTCTGTGCTCACTGAGGGCCCCGGTCTCATGCTAATGATCGGGACCCGGGACTCCCGCTTCCAGGTCACCTGATCACTGTGATAATATAAAAAGCAGGTGCAGCGCTGAGATCAGAATGTCAAATGGCGATCGGTGATTCCCCGGAGATATCGGCGGAGCGCACACTGCACAGAGCTGGGTAAGGAGGACGATAGAGATACTGCTGTCCACTGAGGATTCAGAGAGGGAACCCCAGACCAGGCTGTGCATACCCTTAAGAGGACCTCTGGCTGACCATTGAGAGTTTATATCTTTAATGCATGATTTTAGTGCGCATCTGGTGAGTGCGCACTTCTTCTATTTACCCAACACATCACCGTATTATTGGATATAAAAAGTCGATCACTTTACTCTGAGATCATAATACTGGATCTTCATTTGCATCACTTTCCTTTTTGGACATTGTCACTTTACTTAGCACCGTTAGTCTCCTTGAGTGACAGTTATCACTTTGTCACTTTTTTTTTACTCATTTATGTCATGATTTATGGTCACTTTACGTGCACTTATATCACTTTACTTATTATTTGATACAGTGATATGTATATTATTAGTACTTTTTGCTGGTTTATATGTATTTTAATATTGCCTCTGCACTTTTTGACTTATTGC
Organism: Staurois parvus; assembly: GCF_062004578.1. Lineage (NCBI taxonomy): Eukaryota > Metazoa > Chordata > Amphibia > Anura > Ranidae > Staurois > Staurois parvus. The sequence goes on along the minus strand of NW_028319232.1, from coordinate 148,247 downwards.
ACTTTATTTTATATTTGACATTCTGATCTCAGCGCTGCACCTGCTTTTTATATTACTGGTTTGGAAGGTTTTTCGGTACCTTTTTGGTGTCACAGCAGCTAGCCAATAGCGCTCACTTTCTCATTCTGTGTTTTGATCACTGTGATAGCTTCTGATTAGCTATCACATTGATCAGTCAAAGGTCACAGTCACCCTATTTTGGGTAGAATTTAAAAACAAATTAAATTAGTATCAGTGTCAGTTAGTGTCGGTGTGTTTTAGACAGGATAAAAAAATGCAAAATGCGCACCATTGTTTCTGGGCCACACTACAGGTACATACAACAACTAACATACACATTTGTAGTATCACTGTGATCACCAAGAGCAGAACAATTTATTTTGGGTTGTTCTTTGGTGGTAAATGATGGTAATAGCAAGAAATATATAGCTAAATTAAAAAAAAAAATTTGTTTTACTAGTTTGGGCTAATTTTCCTTTGGTAACAAAAAAAAAACATGAGATATCCATTACCATTTACTACCAAAAGAAAGCCCAATTTGTCCTGAAAAAAACATAGTATAATCCACCTGGATGTAAAAGTAGTTGTGATGATATGTACAGTTTTGCGAACACATGTCAAATGTGCAAAATATTGCTTAGGCATTAACATTTGTTTTACTGTTGGGGGGGGGGGGGGGGGGGAGGGTTAAGTCCAAAATGTCAATTTAAACAGTATGTGAACTATAGCAAATAACAGTACTAACCTTCAATAAGCAATCAAAAATCACCTTTCAGACTACCTGAAGCTGATAAAAGCAGATTTAGGATAGCTGATGATGTGAGATTAGGGCATCTCAGTGTACTTTGCAATATTTATTATTCTCATTACCAGCTGAGGGTCCCTGGGATCATTTTAAAACGATGGCAGTGTAAGGATTGGCAGAGAGGCTTTTATAGGGAATAGTAACACAAAGTTAACAAGTCTCACAGACACATCTACCATGACATCACTTCTCAGACGAGTCGTATATGTAAGGGAATTCCCGTGAGATGGCTGGTGAATAGACGTGCGCACGTGCACATGCACGGTGAAGATTGGCACCAGACGGACTATTTAAAAGGTGCCTCTGCCTGTGCTGAGTGCTGACTGGTCTTCAGCTGTTCCCCGTTTCCTGTGTGATTTCCTTGTTGCTGACCTGGCTTGTTCCTGACCTGACTGATTCCTCTCCTGCTTGATACTTATTTCTGACTTCGGCTCTGCTCCTGACTTTGGCTTGCTTATGATTTGATACCTCGCTGTCCGCCCATTGATGACCCCGGCTATTCCTATGACATTGCTCCTGTCTCCCATCCCAGTTTCCTGCCTTGCTCTGGTGCACACCTGGTGACCTACCATACCATACCTCTATGCCGATGACACACAAATCTATCTCTCAACCCCCCACCTCACCCCCTCGGTCTCCGCCCGAATCACACACCTACTGAGCGACATATCAGTTTGGATGTCGCTCCACTTCCTTAAACTGAACCTCTCCAAAACCGAGTTTCTTGTCTTCCCCCCCAGCCCGGACCCCACCCCCCATTGACTTCTCCATCACATCCAACAACGCCAATATCAAACCCGCCCCGCAGGCCAGAGTACTTGGTGTCATTCTGGACTCCAACCTATCCTTCCAGCCCCAAGTCCCATCTTTAACAAACTCGTGCAGACTCCACCTCCGCAACATGCAGACTCCACCTCCGCAGCATGCAGACTCCACCTCCACAACATTGCCAAATCCGCACGTTCCTAACCCCAGAAACCACTAAACAGCTCATCCACTCCCTCATCATATCACGACTCGACTACTGCAACTCCCTCCTCACTGGCCTGCCTCGCCGCTGGCTATCCCCACTTCAGTCCATCCTGAATATGGCTGCCAGACTCATTCACCTTTCCAACCGCTCCATCTCCGCCACCCCCCTCTGCCAATCCATCCACTGGCCTCCACTTAGTGTCCTCCACCCCCCTCTGCCAATCCCTCCACTGGCCTCCACTCAATGTCCTCCACCCCTCTCTGCCAATCCCTCCACTGGCCTCCACTCAGTGTCCTCCACCCCCTCTGCCAATCCCTCCACTGGCCTCCACTCAGTGTCCTCCACCCCCCTCTGCCAATCCCTCCACTGGCTTCCGTTTGCGCAATGGATCAAATTCAAAATCCTAACACTGACGTACAAAGCTGTCCACCATACTGCCCCGAACTACTTCACCGACCTAATATCCAAGTACCGCCCAACACGCACACTCCGCTCCTCACAAGACCTCCTTCTCTCTAGTTCCCTGGTCTCCTCCTTCCATGCCCGCCTCCAGGACTTCTCCAGGGTGTCACCCATCCTCTGGAACTCCCTACCCCAACCCATCAGATTATCACCTACTCTCCTCTCCTTTAGACGCACCCTGAAAACCCACCTCTTCGGGGAAGCCTACCCCACCCCCTGCTAACTTGCCAACCTCCTCCACTCTTCCTACCACTCCATCCCCCACAGCTATCTCCTCCTGTGCCACCATCCCCTCCCTCCTAGATTGTAAGCTCGAAAGAGCAGGGCCCTCGATCCCCTCATGTTTTGCATTGTATTGGTATTGTTCTGTTACATGTTCTGTCCCCCTTTGTAATGTACAGCGCTGAGCGAACTATTGGCCCTTTATAAATACTGTATAATAATAATAATAATACCAGCTCTGCATATCACTACTGTTCCTGAATCGGAGGTTCATCAGTCTTCCAAAGTCATCATCTGCAAGAGCTGCAAACAACATCTACTGGCGCTCTTGTCCCCCCGGTCCCTAGACACCCTCTGTTCCACCTCCAGTGGGGTCAGGGCGAGTGACACAAGTGAGGCCGACCTCGTCATTTCAGTCTCCTATCAGGTATGTGTCAGTATATCTCGAGGGGAAGTGGCAATGGGCTTTCCTGACATGGTTCCTAGCACTGTCCTGCCAACTGTGAAGCCTGGCTCCTCAAAAATGGGAGCTCCTGGGTGTTCCAATCCCTTCTGTCACATTCTTTATGATATGAAACAAATTAAAAACCCATTACACAGCAAAGGGCCCTCTTATCATCCCTATTGTCAGCTGTGTAGGTCTAGGAACTTAAAGGGTAAGTTCACCTTTTCACATAAAAAAGGGGGATGGGGCAGATGATGTGAGTTAGTTCAACTTTTTAATTTTTGTGAAAAGGTGGATCTACCCTTTAAATAAACCCCTTCAAACACTTCTAGCAATGATGGATGCTTTTGTCCCTTGAGAAGTGTGATTCCTTCCTCCAGCCCCTACGTCAATGCTTGGTCCTGTAATGACATAGGGGCTGGTGGATGGACCACACTGTGCAGTGGTGGACACAAGGATATGACACTCCTGGAAGTGTTAAATGCTGAGGGGACCGATGGAGGCCACAGAAAAACTGGCATTGAGGAGACCGATGGAGGCCACAGAAAAACTGGCATTGAGGAGAGGTAGGAGTATCAGAGCTCTTCTTTTGCTGAAGAAAGGAGGTAGGTGGGAGGCCAGAAGTTTTCAAACCCATCCGCTAATAAATATGGAAATAATAAAATAAATGATCAGAGGAGAACTGGTATAAAGTGGATGTGATATTTTTTCAAACTACAGTGTCATTCAAAAATATGAAGGAGATTTCAACGTTTAATTTCAAACTGTAACGGATAGAAGCACGCTCCGCACATCACTGGACTGAGGAAGATTCAAAGTTTTATGGTCCTTGAGGTTGTATGCACTCAACAAGAACACCATGTGTTGCACAACAAACATCGAAACGGTAGATTTCTTGCAACACATGAAACAAGTCACTAGGTACTGAATTCACAACAATTCGATGTGTCAGATCTTGAAGAGTAGCAGGCATAGGTGGGACAAAAAGCTTTTAAATAAGCTCACATTGACTTACGTAGCTGCCTGTACTGGGGAGAAATTAATGACCAAGTTTCAAAACAGAGGCATTGAAATCGCCCCTTTATTTTTTCTGGCAACAAGGACTTGGCAGTACTGCAAGCCCTCTACTATAAATAAACAGCAGATGATGTAAGCTGTTAGAAACTGACTGAAACCCAACTTAGAGTCTCTGTTGCAATTTGAGGATGGATTACTCCACTGTGCCTTAAGCTACAGAGGTCATTGAGGGCTTGTCTTTAAGCTCTTTTTCTGCATGTTAAAATGTAACTATTTTAAAGCGGTATTAAAGGTTTGGCTTTAAAAAAAGAAAACCCCAAACATGTCATACTTACCTGCTCTATGTAATGGTTTTGCACAGAGAAGCCACGATCTTCTTATACGTAGGTCCCCGGCTGGTGCTCCTTGCTCCTCACCCTTGACTAGTGCCCCAAACAGCAAGCTGCTTTCTATGGGGGCACTGGCGAGCTCTTGCTCTCAAGCCCGGCTCTGTGCCTCCATAACACACATAGAGCCAACGCTTGACCCTACCCCCCACTCTCTCCTCATTAAATCACTGGCTGTTATTGACAGCAGTGGGAGCCAATAGCTCCTGCTGCTATCTCAGCCAATGAGGAGAGGGAGTCCCAGGGCAGCCAAGGCTCCTATGCACATTTCTGGAACGAGAGGGGGCTCAGGTAAGTATTAGGGGGGACGTGCAGCACACATAAAATTTTAGAACCACTTCTGTCTTTAGAATCACTTTAATGTCCATAACCTGGGCGAAAGTGTACTTTAAAAGAAACATTTCAAAAATAGTCTGGAGCAAAGAAGTGACAGCAGAGCTGACACTCACATAGTTCACATGCTTCAGTGGCTGCTTAGCATGAATAAAACCCCCAGAATACTCAGCTGATGACCATGGCTACACATATCCCAATGGCTTCTCAGCGGCACCCACAAACAGTTGGCAGCCGCCCTTGAAACCAGAGGTCTTACTTAAATATAGTGAAAAAAAAAACCTTACGCACTACTAGGGATCAAATAAAAAGTGCATGAAAAGTGTATACAATACCATCCCCCAAACTATATAAGTAGTTGCTAAAACACAAAAACCCTGTCTCATATGTGGGCAGAATCAAGATGAGAAAATAAAAAATAATACTGTGCAGCACTACACATCAAACATAAAAATAAATTAATGAATCAATAAATACTGTAAGCAGGGGCGGACTGACAACTCATGGGGCCCCCGGGCAATAGGGGATCATGGGGCCCCTGTGTCCTTGCCCAAACTCAAAAAAGCCTATGAAAAAGGTACCAGGGGCATCTCATGGGGCCCCCTACTGACCCCGGGCCCTCGGGCAGTGCCTGAGTTTCCAAATGGTCAGTCCGCCCCTGACTGTAAGTGATAATAATCATATAAAAAGTCCCAATATATTGCTTCTGAATAAATATCCTTCCTCCTCTGACCACCGGTGCTCCAAAACACAGAGAGAATGCACAATTCCTCCACCAGATGTGGGACCTCACATAATATAATGCTTGGTCTAACCACACCTTTGGTCCCAAAGTGGAGTCTGAAGATCAACTTGAAGAATGATGGATCCCAATGGCTCACTCCAAAGAACCCCCTTCACCGATAGTAATCCTCATGAACAAAAAACTTAACATAGTGGTCACCCTTTTAAAAGCTTTATTTATCACAAAGACTTCCACATATGCACTCACATGTGACAGGTGCCAGACCTCACCAGGTATAAAAAGCATCCAATGAATATCTCCACAATCCCAAGGAAACTGTACCAAGTCAGCTACAGGGGTTTATGCTCCAGCCAAACGCAAGATCATGAAATAACATATGACACAATAGCAGCTGAGGGCCCTGAAAATGTTACCAGAATCCTGAAGTGATGTATACCACTGCTGTGATAAATGCCGACTTTCTGTTGTGTCATAACGTCATCTGCAAGCTCCTGTCTGACGCGTTTCGTCACCGATCACGTGACTTTTTCAAGGGGAACTTTGATAAAGTCACGTGACAGGTGAAATAATTTTTTATTTTCTCAGAGGTCTTACTTAGTTATTGTTGCGGTTGTGCAAAAGGGAGGTATTCTGGATATTTCATCTAAATACACGTGTCCCACAGGGTTTGAACCATGAATGGGACATCACATATTTTTCTGATTGATAAAGAGTATGTCTCTAGTGTTCCCTTCACCCCTGCATATAGATACATGTGTGTGCATCCAAACATATATGTATGTGTATATATGTATTTTATTATGCTTATCGAGTTGTTTATATGTATGTATATGTATCCTTTCATACATTTCATTACTCAGTTTCTTTGGATGCACAACATGTTCATTTGGGCACATCATGCACATTATGTGTGCACATTCATGTGCACACACATCTTTAATACCATCTCTCTTTTCCGTTTAGGATTTTCTTTTCTTTTTGTTTTTTGACGCGTTCCTTTTGGTTTTTCAATGCGTTACTTTTTTTGCATTTTATCCCAAGTAGACATGCAGGGGTTTTTTTGTGTTTTTTATGTGTTTTTTTGTATGCGTTTTTGCATATATTTATATTTAAATTTTGATTATTTACAAATGTGGCTTCATAACCCATATCTTCTTGGGATATTTACTCACTTTTATCTGTGTTTGTTATTCTATTTTTCATTTATAATTTTTTCACAATTATTTTTAGCCATTATTCTTTTTCTTTGTTTCTCCTTTTATTCCACTTCACTTTCCTTTTTTCTTTTCCTCCTTTCTTGTTGTTCTCTGAGATCACTACTTTTGATACAATGGTTTTATATGTCTTGTAACAATGTATTAGTAGGCGTACCCTCAGGTTTCAGGAGTGCTGATTAGGACGGGTGTTCTTTATTTTATTTTTATTTTATTTATTTATTTCAAGTACTTATATAGTGCCGTCAATTTACGCAGCCCTTTACATATATATTGTACATTCACTTCAGTCCCTAACCCTCAAGGGGCGTACAATCTAAGGTCCCTAACCCTCAAGGGGCGTACAATCTAAGGTCCCTAACCCTCAAGGGGCGTACAATCTAAGGTCCCTAACCCTCAAGGGGCGTACAATCTAAGGTCCCTAACCCTCAAGGGGCGTACAATCTAAGGTCCCTAACCCTCAAGGGGCGTACAATCTAAGGTCCCTAACCCTCAAGGGGCATGCAATCTAAGGTCCCTCACCCTCAAGGGGCATGCAATCTAAGGTCCCTAACCCTCAAGGGGCGTACAATCTAAGGTCCCTAACCCTCAAGGGGCGTACAATCTAAGGTCCCTAACCCTCAAGGGGCGTACAATCTAAGGTCCCTAACCCTCAAGGGGCGTACAATCTAAGGTCCCTAACCCTCAAGGGGCGTACAATCTAAGGTCCCTAACTCACATTCATACATACACATACTGGGGACAATTTAGACAGGATCCAATTCACCTACCAGCATGTGAAAGTATGGAAAGATTGCCCACTCACCGGAAGCGCATATAGAGATCCTCAGCTGGCCGGAGGTACTACACAGGTACTGCCTGGTACTAGGATGATCCTCAGGTGGTCCCTCAGTTTGGGTGGCAGGTAACGGGAATACTGGTCTGGTCCTAGGACTTGCTTCCTAGACCCTGGGTCATAAAAAGAAGTGCAACAAGAGGATTCCAGGTGACCTGTCCAGGCCTAGCAAGCAAGTCCTGTATTCCCGTTACCTGCCACCCAAACTGAGGGACCACCTGAGGATCATCCTAGTACCAGGCAGTACCTGCATAGGACCTCCGGCCAGCTGAGGATCTCTATATGCGCATTAAGATTGCGCTTCCGGTGAGTGGGCAATCTTTCCATACTTTCACATCGGGATGCTGGAGCAGTGCTCATACTGATTTAAGTCTTCATATATCTTTTTGGACTGATCACCTATTTAGTTCACCACATTGGACTTCATATCTTTTAGTAATTCTTGCATAATATTTTGATTCTACTGTCACCATTCATCTTAGCGCTGCACTTTCATTTTCCATTTGCTCATTATAGAAAGGTTTTTGTGGTTCCTTTTTGTGCATTTAGCTGCTTTGAAGTGCGCTCGCTAGGCCACCCATATATATAACCTACCAGCATGTCTTTGGAGTGTGGGAGGAAACCGGATTACCCAGAGGAAACCCACGCAGGCACAGGGAGAACATGCAAACTCCAGGCAGGAGGTGCTGTGGCTGGGATTCGAACCAACAACCCGAGTACTGCCAGGCGGAAGGGCTAACCGTTTAGGCACTGTGCTGCCCCACATTTATTATTTATTAACTAATACCTGGAGATGTAGGTTAGGGAGCGCAATCCGAAAAGCGACCAATGCACTAAAAGGAACTACAAAACCCTTTCAAATAAATTCATAAAAACAAGTAGTGCAGCGCTATATGAAATTAAACCTTAATGACAGAAAAATTAAATGAAAATAAGTCCACTGTAATATCAATATATGGATTCCTCAGTCCACAATGAAAACGTCTAACGTTGTAGATGCAATCCGGTCTCCCGTTGTGGTAATATGAATAGATTGCCTACTCACCAGAAACCCAGTACAAAAACGCATATCTGGACCACATGCATCCTCGGATCTCGGATAAAGGCAGCCCGGAGATGGAATCCTCTGGTGGTCCCTCAATGGTGTAAGAGAAGGATACCGATCTGGTCTCAAAGTGCCTACTTCTCCAAATCCGCAATAGTGCCTAAAACACTGGGGCTGAGGTGTGGAGGCTCAATGCCAGATACGGAGAACAAAAGTGCTCATAGTGTAGTATTTAACCACTTCCAGTCCGGACACTTTTACCCCCTTCCTGACCAGGGCAATTTTCAGCTTTTAGCGCTATCACACTTTGAATGACAATTGCGCGGTCATGCAACACTGTACCCAAATTAATTTTTTACCATTTTTTTGAGATAGATAAAGCTTTATTTTGGTGGTATTTATTCACCACTGGGATTTGTATTTTTTTTGCTATGTAAATGAAATGTACAAAAATTTTGAAAAAAAGTGTTTTTTTTATAAAATTTTGCAAATAAATAATATTTCATCATAAATCTTAGCCAAAATTTATTCCGTTATCTTTTTTTTTTTTTTTACACTGATTGCTTTTACACCCATATAGGATGTAAAAGCAATCATTTCTCTTTCTCTCTGTGTGCATTCTTGCACTCATTGAGAAGAACTGAGTGAGCTGTGATTGGTCACAGTTTGTCACATGGTACAAGGCTTTTGTGAATAGCCTTGTACCATGTGATCTCTGTGATCATTCACAGATTTCACACATAGTAAGCAATGATGTCAGAAGTGACATCTTGCTTACTACTTTGCATGTGATCACTGATTGGCCAATCAGTGATCACATGATCAGGACCTCGTACAGAGGTCCAGTCCGACGATCGGTGTTTCACTGTGTCCGGAGGACGCAGCGGGCACCGGATCGCGGTGCTGCGCGCTCCCAGGGAGCGCGCACAAGCAGGGTGCGGGGAGGCCGTTTATAGACGGCCACCCGACCCTGCAGTGCCACCGTCCGGCCGTTTATATACAACGGCCGGTCGGGAAGTGGTTAAAACTGTAAATTTATTGCATTTAAAATCTGAGCAAAATGACACATACATAAATGACTGTATACAATATGAGACTTATTAACTAATACCCATATAAGACGGCACTTTTGTTGTTTTCTTTGTTATGATGAAGCACGAGATCGTGTGAAACGCGTTAACAGGTCCTGTATTCATGTCCTGGTGTTTTGTGTGTCCGATGGATTAGTAAATACACACTATATTCATCTATCCTCTGGTTTGCGGCTGACCCTCTTCCCAGGGGCGGACTGACAACTCATGGGGCCCCCGGGCAATAGGGGATCATGGGGCCCCTGTGTCCATGCCAAAACACAAAAAAGCCTATGAAAAAGGTACCAGGGGCATCTCATGGGGCCCCCTACTGACCCCTGGCTCTCGGGTAGTGCCCGTGTTTCCAAATGATCAGTCCGCTCCTGCTCTTGGCGTCAGCAAATGTGCGGCCTCCTGGCGTCTGGGCCTTGACACCGAGCAGCCGCACATTTGCTCACAATTAAGAAAAACATATGTGCTGAGAGCGCGCGCCCTGCACGCTCCCTGCACACATGTCTATTACTCACGGAAAGGTCTCGATCTCCTATTTCGATCGGGACCTTTCCCGATCATGTGACCACTGTGACAGCGAATCACGGCGGTCACATGACCCTAAAACCCAGCTTCTGAAAGCCTTAAAGGGCCAGGAGGCGCCGGCGCCAAGGGGTTAACAAATTATTACCAGGCCCTGAGCCCCATACAGGAGACAATGAGGATTACAAAACAAAAAATAGCATAACAGATCAACATTAAAAAACAAGCAAACACACAGTTGACCATATACAACAGACACAATCACACACCAACACCCGCACCCTCAACTCCCCATACACGCCAGAAGAGATCTCCATCACATAATCTCCACTACTCAAGCCATAGAACCCTGCGCCAGTGGTTGTGATAAGAGAGTATCTCCCCAGGAGGAGTCCGCTATAGACAGGTCCACTTTGAGCTCTGCATGGGTAAAGTGTTCACAGAAAGCTCCCGATCTCCCCTTGCGATCAGGACCTTTTCCAATCATATGACCGCCGTGACAACGAATCACGGCAGCAGGGGCGGACTGACAACTCATGGGGCCCCTGTGTCCTTGCCCAAACACAAAAAAGCCTATGAAAAAGGTACCAGGGGCATCTCATGGGGCACCCTACTGACCCCGGGTCCTCGGGCAGTGCCCGAGTTTCCAAATGGTCAGTCCGCCCCTGCCTCTTCCTATTACTTAGTTATTGCCCAGCAGGAATCCTGCTCCGGGGTTTCCTCCCGAATGACTAATACATTCAGCAAGCTTTACTTCAGGACCCCAGCCAAGCATCAAGCAAGTTACCGGACCAAAGCACCTTCCAAATCCTTATCTCCTGCTACCATGTTTGCAGTACAATAAGAACTTCTCCCCCAGAAGATGTCCTACACTAAGACAGCGCACTGGACTGCCCACAGAAGAGACACAAATGTTGAATATCTAAAATTCTAAAGTTATCTGATCTTTCACAAACATAGCTGTGAATATTATGAGGAACTTTTTCAAATAATGAATATAAAGTAACTTTGGTCTGAGTATGGAGTTCTTATAGTGGCTGGAAAATGTTCTCCAGATAAGAACAATGGTCTCTGTAACATATCTTCTTGCCGTCAAATAAAATCACAGCTATAACAGGCCGTTAAGAAATGACTATGTTCTAGATTAGTGGTAGAAGCAGGGCACAGTGATAGGAGACACTTGATAAGACAAAGTAATTTACCGCCAGCTGCTTCTGGTGACGGCTCCTCTGTTATCATTGGCGCACACCCGCTCTCTGTATATATATCGTATGTCACATATAAGTATGTCAGTGTCAAGGTTTCCCTCACTCAATTTAATACATCAGCAATAGTAAATTACTGCAATCAGTGGTACCCAAACAGGAAGCAGAGGCTGTCACTTTTACTTTCTGGGACCATGGAAGACACTGCCAGCGATATATTCTTACTTCGGATCGAACAAAAGCGTTGTTATATTGAAACACCAGACTGATACCCTGTAAATGACCGTATTCGGCGGTTTTGTTTGTTAAACATAAAAAAAAATAATAAAATCTGATCAGAAATTCTCCAACTAAGAACTCTAGATTGTAAGCTCCCAGGATCCTATCCCTCTTGTATTGAACTGTATTGTTGCTGTATTGTCTCCCGTTATATTGTACAGCGCTGAGCAAACTGTTGGTGCCATAAATCCTGTATTATAATAATAATAATAATAATAAAAAAAGTAATACAAAATAGATACGTTAAATAAACAAAAATGCATAATATTTATATTAACAATAATAAAATAAATAATAATAACAAAAAGTGAAATAAATAAAGATAAATGATAGCAAAAGAAATAATAAGTAATTTAAAAAAATAAACAAACAAACAAATAAATAAATACAATAAAAATAATAGCAATATAAATAAGTCCTCCTAGATTGTAAGCTCCCAGGATCAGGGCCCTCCTATCCCTCTTGTATTGAACTGTATTGTTGCCGTATTGTCTCCCGTTACATTGTAAAGAGCTGAGCAAACTGTTGGCGCCATAAATCCTGTATAATAATAATAAATCCTGTATAATAATAATATATATCCTGTATAATAATAATATAAATCCTGTATAATAATAATAAATCCTGTATAATAATAATATAAATCCTGTATAATAATAATAATGTAAATCCTGTATAATAATAATATAAATCCTGTATAATAATAATAATGTAAATCCTGTATAATAATAATAATGTAAATCCTGTATAATAATAATAAATCCTGTATAATAATAATGTAAATCCTGTATAATAATAATATATATCCTGTATAATAATAATATAAATCCTGTATAATAATAATGTAAATCCTGTATAATAATAATATAAATCCTGTATAATAATAATAATGTAAATCCTGTATAATAATAATGTAATTCCTGTATAATAATAATATAAATCCTGTATAATAATAATAATGTAAATCCTGTATAATAATAATGTAAATCCTGTATAATAATAATATATATCCTGTATAATAATAATGTAAATCCTGTATAAAAATAATGTAAATCCTGTATAATAATAATATATATCCTGTATAATAATAATATAAATCCTGTATAATAATAATGTAAATCCTGTATAATAATAATATAAATCCTGTATAATAATAATGTAAATCCTGTATAATAATAATAGGAGAAAAATGTGTATAAAGTCAGAGTTGGACATTCAGGCCTTCCTTTCCATACAGCCTAAAAGTCCTGATTTTAGTATGACAGCCAGAATTATTAGTATTTTGGTTCCTCAGAGGTGGGCCTTAACCACATGCCGCCCAGCCACTGTATAAATACGGCGGCACGGGCAGGCAAAAAAATTGTGGGGGGACAATACAGTGCTGAGCAAACCCTTTGGCGCTATATAAACTCCATGTAATAATAATAATCTTTGAAGAACAACAGTAAAGTACGGAAACTACAACTTTTGTGTGGACATTTCTTTCTTGTGAATATAAAAGCTAATGGCCGGGGATGACGCAGGAAAGCCTATCCAGGAGCTGAGCACAATATGGTGGAGACTTTACACTTTAGCAGGGTTATTGTCCAATCCAAGAAGAAGTAGGGTGGGAATTTGAGTAATTTGGTGCCAACAGTCTGCCAGTCAGAAGCCTCGTTGCATGCCGAATGGGTCTGGCTGGTCTTCGGGACCGGGCAGAGCTCTAAAGTGCATCTATGCACACGCTGATCTGTGCTCACTCAAAAGTGCAGATGTTCCGACGGACTCTGTTGGGTCCAAAAGCCTACACTTCTGCACAATGTTTTTCTTGCCTCGGCCAGGTACATTCACCTTGTCTTTCAGAGTGAAGGTCTACTTTAACCCCTCGCCCTCCTGAGGATTTACCCCCCTTAATGACCACGCCTCTTTTTGCTACTCGGCGCTGCACTAACTCAACTGATAATTGCGCAGTCATGCAATGCTGCACCCAAACGAAATTTACGTCCTTTTTTTCACACAAATAGAGCTTTCTTTCAGTGTAATTTGATCACCTGTGCGCTTTTTATTTTTCACGCTATAAACAAAAAAAGACCAAAAATTTTGAAAATAAAACAATAGTTTTTACTTTCAGCTATAAAAAATATATAGTAAACTCAAAGTTGGTTATAAATTTAGGCCAAAATGTATTCTGCTCCATGTTTTTGGTAAAAAAAATCCCAATAAGTGTATATTGATTGCTTTGTGTGAAGTTATAGCGTCTACAAACTATGGTATAGATACTGCAATTTACGACATTTTTTGCTATATAGCGCTGCGCTAGTTTAACGGACAATTGCACGATCATGCAATACGGTACATAAATGAAATTTACATCTTTTTTTTCCCCACAAATTGAGCTTTCTTTTGGTGGTATTTGATCGCCTGTGCGGTTTTTATTTTTTGCGCTATAAAAAAAAAGGCTGACAATTTTGAGGAAAAAAAAACAATATTTTGGACTTTTTTCTATAAAACATGTCCAGTAAAAAAAAATGCAAAAATCTAATTTAGTCGTAAATTTCTGCCAAAATGCATTCTGCGACATGTCTTTGCTACAAAAAACCCAATACGTGTAAATTAATTGGTTTACGTGAAAGTTATAGCGTTTACCAATGGCGGGAAAGATACTGGGATTTTTAATTTTTATTTATACTAATAATGGCGCCGATCAGCGACATATGACGGCGACCAGCGACTTATGGTGGGACTGCGGGACTGTGGCGGACATTTTGACACTGGGGGGGAACTGACTTGGGGTCACGGACATCCCCAGTGACACCAATACAGTGATCAGTGAAAAAAAACCACTGAAACTGTACTAATGTCACTGGGGAGGAAGGGGTTAACATTTTTAGAATTTGCTGTGTAAGGGGAGTGTTTTACTAGGGGGCGGGGTGTGTACTGGACGGGGGAGGGAGGGGGGAGCTGATCGAGGGAGGGAAACTCTTCTCTCCCTCTTCAGTTTGTCGGCGAACTGTCACAGAGCAGGGCTGTGTGTAAACAATGCAGCCCTGCTCTGTGTCAGTGATCACCGCTCATGGCGGGAAAACGGCTGGTAAAAACCGGTGGCGGAGACCCGCTGCTGACACCCGGGGGGCAAGTAGGGCGGGCGCACGCCTCACGCGCGCCCCCTACCTGTTTTGAAGGCAGCCGTTTTAAAACGTGCTTTTGCCTACGAGCGCCGCCCTGCCGCCGTTTATATGCGGTGGCTGGGCGGCAAGTGGTAAACCCCTTGCCGACCGCCTGCAGTAATTTTACCATGGGCGAGCATCTCGTACAGGCACAGTCACATACCTGTACATCAGGAGCTTCTTCCGGGTTCAAAGAGTGAGTGCCCCTCTGGCCAATTCCAACTGTGATTGGATACAGCGGGATTTTCAGGTTTCAGCCAATGATTCATGGCTGAGACCATCTGATCGGCTGTATCCAATATATGTATGATGGCCATAATGATGGTTCTCTGGATTGGAGTTAATGTGTGTAGTCAGGGGTCTCACCCATGAAAGGGTGAGAAGCTTCTGGGATAGTGAAAGCAAATTTGGAGAGAACAGTTCTCTCAGATTTTAGAGTTTCCTATTTAGGAGCCAGAACTTTGGAGGTTCGGAGAGACTTTGGGATGGGAAAGAACCTCCATCCCTGATCGTGTATTGTTTTGTAGAAGAAGATGAAAGAAAGAGCGCACAAACCTTGCGCATTACCTCCATAAATAGTGACTAATTTTATTATTAAGGAAATATACTCACAAAGTGATGGTATAACAGGCATAAGTAACCATAATCCACACAGGGTTACAGGTAAATCCAAAAGGGGGGGGGGGGTGAAGGCTAACGCGTTTCGAAGGGTGCTCCCTTCTTCATCAGAGCTGGGTTTGGCAGATAGAGACTTCAGTATGGCAGAGGTCACATAGCAAGGAGACATTCGGCCACTGAGTGTCAGTATTACAGCAGTTCAGCCTGTTTCAGCTCAACCCAGCTCTGATGAAGAAGGGAGCACCCTTTGAAACGCGTTAGCCTTCATCCCCCCAACCCCCCTTTTTGGATTTCCCTGTAACCCTGTGTGGATTATGGTTACTTATGCCTGTTATACCATCACTTTGTGAGTATATTTCCTTATTAATAAAATGAGTCACTATTTATGGAGGTAATGCGCAAGGTTTGTGCGCTCTTCTTTCATCTTCTTCTACAGTTTTATCAAGCTTCCCCAGCTTCATGATAGAGCTGCACAACCTCTGATCACCAGCGGATGAACATGCTGCTTGTTACCAACGCCCGTTTGATCTGAGTCTTTGAGCTCAGGAGATAATGGATCTTAGGTGCGTTTATTGTTTTATTACTGTATTGTCCAATGGAAACTCGGGCACTGCCCGAGGGCCCGGGGTCAGTAGGGGGCCCCATGAGATGCCCCTGGTACCTTTTTCATAGGCTTTTTTGAGTTTGGGCAAGGACACAGGGGCCCCATGATCCCCTATTGCCCGGGGGCCCCATGAGTTGTCAGTCCGCCCCTGGTATTGTCTCATGTACTGTCCCCCACTATATTGTACAGCGCTGAGCAAACCTTTTGGCGCTATATAAATATAATGTATAATAAAAATAATAATAATAAAATTACGGGGACTATGGACCTGAGAGGGTTAAAGTGTTACTAAACCCACATCGTTAAAATCAGTCTGTAGATGCAGTAAAGCATGCTTGTTGTACTCACTGTGGAGCCTAAGGGGTTAATTACTCTGCATTATGTAAAAAGGATGTTTGATCCTGTCTTCTCTGATCCTCCCCTTCTTCTCTGTCCCCAAACCATCTGCTGATAGTATAGAGCTCTAGGAGTCATTCTGCACTTGCTCAGATTAGTGTGTATTGCTAAAGAGTTTTGTTTTCTTTGGGAGGGTGCATGTGGTCAGCACAAGGCCAATCAACACTGTCCAGACAGGGGGTCAGGGGTCATGCAGCCTCATAGTCAGTCACAAGACTGACAAGTCATAGACAGTCAGAACAGAATGAAAACTCCTCCTACAAGCTTTAACCAGTGCTCTGCTGGACACTGATAGAAGTCACAAGACTGCTATATACTGCTGATGAGAAAAGGTATTTAACAATTTATATTTACTAAAAGAATCGCATTTCCATGTTCTGTGTACTGTGGGAGACCACATATAGTGAATGCGGGGTCCGGGGAGAGCGGATATAGTGAATGCAGAGTCCGGGGAGAGCGGATATAGTGAATGCAGAGTCCGGGGAGAGCGGATATAGTGAATGCAGAGTCCGGGGAGACCGGATATAGTGAATGCGGGGTCCGGGGAGAGCGGATATAGTGAAATCGGGGTCCGGGGAGAGCGGATATAGTGAATGCGGGGTCCGGGGAGAGCGGATATAGTGAATGCGGGGTCCGGGGAGAGCGGATATAGTGAATGCGGGGTCCGGGGAGACCGGATATAGTGAATGCCGGGTCCGGGGAGAGCGGATATAGTGAATGCGGGGTCCGGGGAGAGCGGATATAGTGAATGCGGGGTCCGGGGAGAGCGGATATAGTGAATGTGGGGTCCGGGGAGAGCGGATATAGTGAATGCGGGGTCCGGGGAGAGCGGATATAGTGAATGCAGGGTCCGGGGAGAGCGGATATAGTGAATGCAGGGTCCGGGGAGAGCGGATATAGTGAATGCCGGGTCCGGGGAGAGCGGGTATAGTGAATGCGGGGTCCGGGTAGAGCGGATATAGTGAATGCGGGGTCCGGGGAGAGCGGATATAGTGAATGCGGGGTCCGGGGAGAGCGGATATAGTGAATGCGGGGTCCGGGGAGAGCGGATATAGTGAATGCTGGGTCCGGGGAGACCGGATATAGTGAATGCGGGGTCCGGGGAGAGCGGATATAGTGAATGCGGGGTCCGGGGAGAGCGGAAATAGTGAATGCGGGGTCCGGGGAGAGTGGATATAGTGAATGCGGGGTCCGGGGAGACCGGATATAGTGAATGCGGGGTCCGGGGAGAGCGGATATAGTGAATGCGGGGTCCGGGGAGAGTGGATATAGTGAATGCAGGGTCTGGGGAGAGCGGGTATAGTGAATGTGGGGTCCGGGGAGAGCGGATATAGTGAATGCGGGGTCCGGGGAGAGCGGGTATAGTGAATGTGGGGTCCGGGGAGAGCGGATATAGTGAATGCCGGGTCCGGGGAGAGCGGATATAGTGAATGCGGGGTCCGGGGAGAGCGGATATAGTGAGTGAGGGGTCCGGGGAGAGCGGATATAGTGAATGCGGGGTCCGGGGAGAGCGGATATAGTGAATGCGGGGTCCGGGGAGAGCGGGTATAGTGAATGCGGGGTCCAGGGAGAGCGGATATAGTGAATGCGGGGTCCGGGGAGACCGGATATAGTGAATGCGGGGTCCGGGGAGAGCGGATATAGTGAATGCGGGGTCCGGGGAGAGCGGAAATAGTGAATGCGGGGTCCGGGGAGAGCGGATATAGTGAATGCGGGGTCCGGGGAGACCGGATATAGTGAATGTGGGGTCCGGGGAGAGCGGATATAGTGAATGCGGGGTCCGGGGAGAGCGGATACAGTGAATGCGGGGTCCGGGGAGACCGGATATAGTGAATGCGGAGTCCGGGGAGAGCGGATATAGTGAATGCGGGGTCCGGGGAGACCGGATATAGTGAATGCGGAGTCCGGGGAGAGCGGATATAGTGAATGCGGGGTCCGGGGAGAGCGGATATAGTGAATGCGGGGTCCGGGGAGACCGGATATAGTGAATGCGGGGTCCGGGGAGAGCGGATATAGTGAATGCGGGGTTCGGGGAGAGCGGATATAGTGAATGCGGGGTCCGGGGACACCAGATATAGTGAATGCGGGGTCCGGGGAGAGCGGATATAGTGAATGCGGGGTCCGGAGAGAGAGGATATAGTGAATGCAGAGGCCGGGGAGAACGGATATAGTGAATGCAGGGTCCGGGGAGAGCAGATATAGTGAATACGGGGTCCGGGGAGAGCAGATATAGTGAATGAGGGGTCCGGGGAGAGCAGATATAGTGAATGCGGGGTCCGGGGAGAGCGGATATAGTGAATGCGGGGTCCAGGGAGAGCGGATATAGTGAATGCAGGGTCCGGGGAGAGCGGATATAGTGAATGCGGGGTCCGGGGAGAGCAGATATAGTGAATGCGGGGTCCGGGGAGAGCAGATATAGTGAATGCGGGGTCCGGGGAGAGCAGATATAGTGAATGCAGAGCGCGGGGAGAGCGGATATAGTGAATGCGGGGTCCGGGGAGAGCGGATATAGTGAAAGCAGGGCCCGGGGAGAGCAGATATAGTGAATGCGGGGTCCGGGGAGAGCGGATATAGTGAATGCAGGGTCCGGGGAGACAGGATATAGTGAATGCAGGGTCCGGGGAGAGCAGATATAGTGAATACGGGGTCCGGGGAGAGCAAATATAGTGAATGAGGGGTCCGGGGGGAGCAGATATAGTGAATGCGGGGTCCGGGGAGAGCGGATATAGTGAATGCGGGGTCCAGGGAGAGCGGATATAGTGAATGCAGGGTCCGGGGAAAGCGGATATAGTGAATGCGGGGTCCGGGGAGAGCAGATATAGTGAATGCGGGGTCCGGGGAGAGCGGATATAGTGAATGCGGGGTCCGGGGAGAGCAGATATAGTGAATGCAGAGTGCGGGGAGAGCGGATATAGTGAATGCGGGGTCCGGGGAGAGCGGATATAGTGAAAGCAGGGCCCGGGGAGAGCGGATATAGTGAATGCGGGGTCCGGGGAGAGCAGATATAGTGAATGCGGGGTCCGGGGAGAGTGGATATAGTGAATGCGGGGTCCGGAGAGAGCAGATATAGTGAATGCGGGGTCCGGGGAGAGCGGATATAGTGAATGCGGGGTCCGGGGAGAGCGGATATAGTGAATGCGGGGTCCGGGGAGAGCGGATATAGTGAATGCGGCGTCCGGGGAGAGCAGATATAGTGAATGCGGGGTCCGGGGAGAGCGGATATAGTGAATGCGGGGTCCGGGGAGAGCAGATTTAGTGAATGCAGGGACCGGGGAGACCGGATATAGTGAATGCTGGGTCCGGGAGACCAGATATAGTGAATGCAGAGTCTGGGGAGACCGGATATAGTGAATGCAGGGTCCAGGGAGACCAGATATAGTGAATGTAGAGCCCTGGGTTTAGTAACACTTTAACCCCTTCCCAGCCAGTGTCATTAGTCCAGTGACCGTGTATACTATTATCACTGATCACTGTATTAATGTCACTGGTGATGTCAGTGTCAGTTAGTCAGTGTACCTCCCAGCCAGTGTCATTTAGTGTCTTCAGTGCCAGATTGCCCGCCGCACTATCACAGTTGCTGATCACTGCCATTACTAGTATTAACAAAAAAAAATTCCAGTATATATCCCATAAACGTATTGGGATTTTTGTTTAAAAAAAGACATGTAGCAGAATACATGTTAGCCTAAATTTATGAAGAAATTAGATTTTTCTTTATATTGGATATGTTTTATAGCAGGAAGTAACATTTTTTTTTTCAAAAAGTTCAGTCTTTTTTTTGTTTATATAATAAAAAGCCCAGTGGCGATAAAATGCCACCAATGGAAAGCTCTATTTGTGTGAAAAAAATGATACAAATTCCATTTGGGTACACCGTTGCATGACCGCGCAATTACCAGTTAAAGTAGCGCAGCGCTACATAGCAAAAATGCCATGGTCATGAAGGGGGTAAAATCTTCCGGAGTGGTTAAAGTGCATGTAAACACTAAAAAGAAACTTTGTTGTTTGCTTACTTTTAGCCTGGTTATTATATATTTGAAAGTATGTTGTTATATCCGCTCGATAAGTGCATAAAAAGCGTGGATCCTGCCAGAACTTGTAACTTCCTGCGCACTCTCTAGCAGTGTGTTATCAGCCCAGCCCAGTTCAACTCTGTGAACTACACAACACCTCCCTTTATGTTGTGGGGTTGAGGAGAGGGGGCTGTGCTCTGTAGTGCAAATCAGGAAAGCAGCCTAGAGTTATAATGTTGCTTCTACACAGATAGAGTATAGTGACTGAAACTTGTCTCCCAGAACATGAAGTGTGTTACTGGCGGGATCACCAGCTGAAAATAAAGTAGAAAAAGTTGGAAAAAAGAAAACTAATGCAACCACCACATCTAAGGACTGGTAAGAATAAACAAGTTATTGTACAAGATGCATACCCCCTAAGACTATGTGCTAGAGCACGAAACGCGTCGGTGAGGAGCTACAGCGTCGTGACGTCACACCGCCGCTGGCGGCCATCTTTGAAACACATGGTCAGTCTCTTTTATTCTTACTTGTGCACCCTGTTTTGGGAATTAATAAACTCCTCTGACAAGCAGTATCACATTATGTGGCATCCTTTGTGAGTCTAACCATTCACAGAGCCATTTTAACCACTTGCCTACCGGGCACTTCTACCCCCTTCCTGCCTACCGGGCACTTCTACCCCCTTCCTGCCTACCGGGCACTTCTACCCCCTTCCTGCCTACAGGGCACTTCTACCCCCTTCCTGCCTACAGGGCACTTCTACCCCCTTCCTGCCTACCGGGCACTTCTACCCCCTTCCTGCCTACCGGGCACTTCTACCCCCTTCCTGCCTACCGGGCACTTCTACCCCCTTCCTGCCTACAGGGCACTTCTACCCCCTTCCTGCCTACAGGACACTTCTACCCCCTTCCTGCCTACCGGGCACTTCTACCCCCTTATTTACCAGGCCAATTTTCAGCTTTCAGCGCTGCCGCATTTTGATTGACAATTGCGCGGTCATGCAACATTGTACCCATATGAAATTTTGATCATTTTTTTCTCACAAATAGAGCTTTCTTTTGGTGGTATTTACTCCCCGCTGGGCGCTTTACTTTTTGCGCTAAAAATAAAAAAAGTGTAAAAAATTTGAAAAAAAAAAAAAGTTTCTTTGTTTCTATTATAAAATTTTTCAAACAGGTATTTTTTCATCTTCACTGATGTGCGTTGATGAGGCAGCACTGATGGGCACTGATAGGCGGCACTGATGGGCACTGATAGGCAGCACTAAAGGGCACTGATAGGCAGTACTAATGAGGTGTCACGGATAGGCGGCACTAATATGCAGCACTGATAGGCGGCACTGATAGGTGACACTGATGATGGGTACTGATAGACAGCACTGACTGGCATCACTGTTGGGCACTGACTGGCGGCACTGACTGGCACAACCCCTGGGCACTGACTGGTGGCACTGACTGGCGGCACTGGTGGGCTGCACTGGTGGGCGGCACTGGTGGGCAGCACTGGTGGGTGGGCACAGGTGGGTGGCACTGGTGGGCACAGGTGGGTGGGCACAGGTGGGTGGCACTGCTGGGCACAGGTATGTGGCACTTCTGGGCACAGGTAGGTGACACTGCAGAGTGGTACAGGTGGGTGCACTGCTGGGCACAGGTGGGTACACTGCTGGGCACAGGTGGGCGGAGCTAGTGGGCGCACTGCTGGGCACAGGTGGGCGGAACTTGCGGGCGGCACTGCTGAGAACCGATCATCAGGGCACTGATCATCAGTGCCCTGATGATCGGTGCCGATCCCCGCTCTGACAACTGCCGGTTCTCGGCAGTACTTTCCTCACGATCTGACAGCGTGAGGAAAGTGCAGCCGAAAACCGGCACTTGCATTTCCCTGTGATCAGCGTGTCATTGGACACCGCTGATCACGTGGTAAAAGGCCGCTGTGATTGGCCTTTTACCACATGATCAGCTGTGTCCGTAGGACACAGCGATCACGGAGATCGCCGGGTGCGCGCCCCCTGGGGCGCGCAGGAGAGCGCGTTCTGGGAGGACGTCATATGACGTCCACCCAGAACTGGCCGGCCGCAGTGCAGCCGTCATTCGGCTATCTGCAGTCGGCTGCTAGTTAAGAGGAAACCTGATGTGCTGATACCCATTGGAGGACCCAAAGGGGAACAGGAACCAGGCTGTACACACTATTGGATGATCTGGCTGACCTGATGAGACAGCTGTATTCTCAAATGCGTGATATTATTGTGCATCTGGTGAGTGCGCAATTTACCTATTACCAGTTACACCATCCACTACTTTGAAATAGGAGATTGGAACACCTATGCTGAGATCGTCTTGTGGATCCCCACGTTCATTATTTGGACTTTCACTTATTTAGCACCTTAGCCACCTTGAGTGGTTTTTTTAGACTACTGCCCATTTGATCACTTATTGGACTTGTATATTTGATCATACTAGAGGCATTTATATCACAATATATCTCATGTTTTGTTTATGCTCACTAATAGCACCATTGGCACTTTAATATCTGCAATTGATTCTGAATGATCCATCATTTTCCATTTGCATTAGCACTTTATGTACATATTTCTTTTACTTTAGCCCTGCACCTATTTATTATTAGTATTTTGGATATGCACTCCACCCAAGTACATTATGTGCCTTTTTAGGAAAGCAGATTTGAATGTTAAAATAATATTGATAATATATGTAATTACACACATTTTTTTATAGGTTTGATAAGGAAGAGAGAACAATTAGACAAAAACAAAACTGTAGCTTTTTTTTCCAAATGCTACTTTTATCTAATTAACACAATCTCTAGATATTCAAAATGTAGTCAACAAAATTTCCAGGGTACAAGCATACCGCTTAAGTGCACTTTTTACATAATGTATTAGAATGGAATTGTGAAGTCCAAAGTCAAAGTTCACCTTTCAGCAGAAAGCTTTTTTCCCCCTTCCATGTTACATTAAGACGCACACATGTGAAAACAATCGGAACATATTGTTACTGCAGCACAAAGAGACCTTGTTATTGTAGCACATAGAGGGATGTTACAGGCAATGACGAAGAATGGTTTTAATGGGCAGCAATTTGCTGGAGAGGAGTGTAGTAGTTATGAGAGCAAGCAGTATGTACAGGAGAGGACTATGGAGGGTATGACAGTGGGCAGTATGTACAGGAGAGGAGTGCAGAGGGTATGAAAGTGGGCAGTATGTACAGGAGAGGAGTGTGGAGGGTATGACAGTGGGCAGTATGTACAGGAGAGGAGTGTGGAGGGTATGACAGTGGGCAGTATGTACAGGAGAGGAGTGCGGAGGGTATGACAGCGGGTAGTATGTACAGGAGAGGAGTGCGGAGGGTATGACAGTGGGCAGTATGTACAGGAGAGGAGTGTGGAGGGTATGACAGCGGGCAGTATGTACAGGAGAGGAGTGCAGAGGGTATGGCAGTGGGCAGTATGTACAGGAGAGGAGTGCGGAGGGTATGACAGCGGGCAGTATGTACAGGAGAGGAGTGTGGAGGGTATGACAGTGGGCAGTATGTACAGGAGAGGAGTGCGGAGGGTATGACAGTGGGCAGTATGTACAGGAGAGGAGTGCGGAGGGTATGACAGCGGGCAGTATGTACAGAAGAGGAGTGTGGAGGGTATGACAGTGGGCAGTATGTACAGGAGAGGAGTGCGGAGGGTATGACAGTGGGCAGTATTTTCAGGAGAGGACTATGGAGGGTATGACAGTGGGCAGTATGTACAGGAGAGGAGTGTGGAGGTATGACAGTGGGCAGTATGTACAGGAGAGGAGTGTGGAGGGTATGACAGTGGGCAGTATTTTCAGGAGAGGACTATGGAGGGTATGACAGTGGGCAGTATTTTCAGGAGAGGACTATGGAGGGTATGACAGTGGGCAGTATTTTCAGGAGAGGACTATGGAGGGTATGATAGTGGGCAGCATGTACAGGAGAAGAGTGTGGAGGGTATGACAGTGGGCAGTATGTACAGGAGAGGAGTGTGGAGGGTATGACAGCGGGCAATATGTACAGGAGAGGAGTGTGGAGGGTATGACAGTGGTCAGTATTTTCAGGAGAGGACTATGGAGGGTATAGCAGTGGGTAGTATGTACAGGAGAGGACTATGGAGGGTATGACAGTGGGCAGTATGTGCAGGAGAGGACTATGGAGGGTATGGCAGTGGGCAGTATGTACAGGAGAAGAGTGTGGAGGGTATGACAGCGGGCAGTATGTACAGGAGAGGAGTGTGGAGGGTATGACAGTGGGCAGTATATACAGGAGAGAACTATGGAGGGTATGACAGTGGGCAGTATGTACAGGAGAAGAGTGTGGAGGGTATGACAGTGGGCAGTATGTGCAGGAGAAGAGTGTGGAGGGTATGACAGTGGGCAGTATGTGCAGGAGAGGAGTGTGGAGGGTATGACAGTGGGCAGTATGTACAGGAGAGGAGTGTGGAGGGTATGACAGTGGGCAGTATGTAGAGGAGAGGAGTATGGAGGGTATGACAGTGGGCAGTATGTAGAGGAGAGGAGTATGGAGGGTATGACCGTGGGCAGTATGTGCAGGAGAGGACTATGGAGGGTATGACAGTGGGCAGTATGTAGAGGAGAGGAGTATGGAGGGTATGACCATGGGCAGTATGTACAGGAAAGGACTATGGAGGGTATGACAGTGGGAAGTATGTGCAGGAGAGGGCTATAGTGGCTTTGACAGTGGGGAGTATGTGCAGGAGAGGACTGTTGAGGGTATGATAGTGGGCAGTATCTGCAGGAGAGAACTATGGAGGGTATGACAGAGGGCAGTATGTGCAGGAGAGGACTATGGAGGGTATGACAGTGGGCAGTATGTGCAAGAGAGCAGCAGCCAAACAGATTTTTGGACTGAGGTATCTAGTGGCTCAAGACTTATGTCAGAATGAAAATTCATCAGACTGAAGCCCTGGAAATAATCTAAATGCAAAATTCTGATCAGACAGGACCTTTAATGATCTGGCAAAATTTCACTTATACACCAAGACAGCAATGTCTTAGTAAAGAACAATTGTGAAGTTCTCCGACCTTCCTTAAATAAGGTGATAGATTATAACTGAAGGTATAGTTAATCTCGTACCAAAATGGCAACGTTCGCTCATTACATCGGTTCGCTCAATACATTGGGTCTCCCTTCACATTCGATTGCCGTATGATGGCAGTAAAAAAGGAAAAAAAAAGACCTTTGTGAAAAAAGTCAGAAAAAACTTACTCTGCCCAGGTTCCAACTCAACTTATTGGCAAGAGTGAAGTTGTGATTATTCCGGTGAGAATGCTGAGGATCACAAACTTGACAAAATGATTCTCCAGCACAATAGAGGAATGTCTTCTTACAAGATTTGTGATCTGAATGATGGTAACTCACCCTTATCTATACGACAGGGTGGAAACCAGGGTAAGGTGGGTATATTTCTAACTTTTTTTCCACTGGTTTGTTTTTTAACTGGCATCATACATGAATTTTATATGAGGGAGGTCAGACATAATGAGAGGACCTTGTCTTTTAGGGTAAGGTCCACCTTAGAAGTAACCCTACTAAATAGCAAGGTGGAAAGTTTTTAGATAGTAGGAGTTGCGTTGGAAAGTTTGAGGTCGTGTTTAGTAGAAAGTGTTTAACCATGGAAGAACCAGTATTGATTGAAACTATACAAATATATCTATACATGATCTGCTTGGTACAATATCTGTTTTACTAATTGGTCAACTCAGTAAACGTTAATGAAATTTAAGCCAAACGACACAGGTAACAAGGACACATCATGGCCTCCATGTTTCTCTTGTGGTAGGGTTCCTTGAGACCTGATTCACAGGTTCACGGGTTGTGTGGCCCGCATTTGCGCGGGCACAGCAGTCCATTCATTTTCTTTTTTTTCTTTTGAAAATTCTCTTTATTGACTTATAAAGTGGAGATTACAAACCAAAGTCTATTGCGCATACCCAGGCTTGATCAAATCACAAATAATATTAATAAAAAAAAAAAACAAACAAGAGGAGAAACATAACACACAGATAAGGTGAACAACAACAAACAGACGACAACCGCACCCAATGATATCACAGGGCTTAGCTATGGCAGAAGACAATTCCCACAGAAGAAGATCACTGACAACCCACACCAAGCAAAAAAATCTGCGACAAGAGGTAGAGAACCATCACTCGATCCTAATCAGAGCTGGAAGGGACCGATTCGGAAGAGTCAATCCAGATATGCCACACCTTCGTAAATTTAGATTCATAAGTATATTTATATAGAGGGAGAACCGTAATAACCAGCTGTTTCCAGAAACTGGATGTGGGGGCATGAGGGGACTTCCACTTTAAGAGTATCGCTTTGTGAGCATAAAAAAGCAAGAAACCAATCAAGGTTCTCATGGTGTGAGAGATAGCTAAGGCCTGAATCAAACCCAACAGACAAACCTCAATAGATAGTGGTACCAAAATCGTGGTTCTAGAGGATATATTGTCAGCTACATTTGTCCAGTACCTCTGGATAACAGGGCAGCTCCAGAAGATATATAAAATTTTTGCTGGATCCTCAGGGCAACGCCAACATCTAGAAGGATGTGCTCGAAACATCCGGTGCAGCCTCTGAGGAGTATAATATATTCTATGTAGAATCTTAAACTGAATCAATCAGTCACGAGTAGAAACCAATTGCTGCACAGGATGCTCCCATATGTCCTCCCAAACTCCAGAGTCCAAATCAGGCACGCAGTCCATTCATTTTAATTGGTCTGCTGTGCCCCCATTTCATGAAATGCATCCACAGGGAAACCGCATAGTCTTTTTGAACCTTCGATTCCTGCACTGTGGGCTGAGATGCGTGGGGGTGCCATTCAGAATGATGCGGTTCCCGTACCCGCAACCAGAACACACAGTGTGGGCTAGTGTGAACCTAGCCTAAAGTAGCATTGACTGCCTCAAAATAAGTACCTGCCACTCCAGTCGTAATGACGGTGCTGGGAGCTGCGTCACCCATACTTATGAATCATGCACTTAAAATGCCAAACCAAATACCACACTGCCTGACAACCAGACCTTTCCCATGCATTGTGTCACAGATATTGCGATCTACCAAACCATGTATGTACCTTCTGCAGAGTTTGATGCTTAACCAATAGCTATCAACATTCAGGCACCTCCAAGTGCCGGTACCAAAACCCACCAGAGCCCACCACGTTCCAACCATTCTTAGTGCAGGTACATGTGGTTTAGCTTGGCAGCTAGACTACCATATTCCCTTCATTTTATAAATGTTAAACCCAAAGAACATGTTTATCATAGTTTAATGAAGCCTTTCTCAAACTTTTCAACACAGAGGAACCCTTGAAATAACTTTCTGTTCTCAGGGAACCCCTGCAAAAAATTACTATATCTACAACTCATGATTCATTAGTGTGATAGTCAGTGAGAAGAATGGTCCTTGTGGTCTTTAGAAGAATTCCCCCTTACAGATAGCTGAAAAGACCAGTGGTGTCAGTGGGAGCTTAACTGAGAAAAAGAGATTGCTTATTGCCCGTGGAACCCCTAGAAACCACTGGAGGAACCCTACGGTCCCATGGAACTATGGCTGAGAAACCCTGGTTTCATGTATGATGCTGCAGATAGGACCCCTGTACTCTGCCTTGCGTCAGGGTGGAAAAGAAGGTGTGGGCAATTCATGATGCTCTAGCTCGGGTTTCTCAACCAGGGCTCCTCCAGAGGATGATAGGGGTTCCATGATCAATGAAGAGTTTCTAACTCCCATTAACCACTGATATAAACCATCTTTTTTAGCTGTGGGCAAGTGGGCAGTTTTTCTACTAGTCAACAATATCAGAGTGTCCTATTCCCATTGACCAGTAATATAAGGGGTCCTTCTCCCACTGACCACCAGTGTATGGGACAATTACACCAACTACCAAGATAAGAAGGCACTTTTCCACTGACCACTAATGTGAGGGGCAGGACAGCTTTCACTGTTGGTTTTTCTTTTCTAGCCACTATTATTATTTGTTCCATTTCATGATTGTTACTATTTTTTTTCTTATAGGGCAGAGGAGTATTAAAAAAACTGCTCTAAGTATCAAAAATGCTAGATATCCTACATTCTTTATTCTTGTATGTATTATTATATTTATAACTTACTGACCTTGCAAATGTGCCGTGAGCTAGAGATGTATAGCAGGGGTTCCCCAAGACATGAAAATTATTTGAAGGGATCTCCTCTGAGAAAGACCGCTAAGCAGATACAGGTCAGAACATTCCCAGTATGCTGAGACTTGTAGTTCCTAAGAAGCAGTAGGCTTTAGGCTGTGGGAGAATCAGTTAAAGTGTAACTCTAACTCTGACACATCTGATACTGTAACTACATTGAAATAAACGTTTCAAATAGTACTTAGTATCCACATTGTTCTGTTTTGCCTGTCAAGACCCTTAGGGGTCTATTTCAAATTTTTTTCACCCAAGATTCAGGCAACTTTCACCCACTAGACATTTTTCTAAATGATAAAAATGTGTGAGTCTTGGGTGAAAAAATGTATAAATATGCCCCGAAAGTTCACCATATGCCCAATGGAAAATGATTTGAAGGGTTCTTCTGAGAAAGACCACTAAGCAGCTACAGGTCAGAACATTCCTAGTGTGCTGAGACTTGTAGTTCCTAAAAAACAGTAGGCTTTAGGCTGTGGGTGAATCAGTTAATGTGTAACTCTGACACATCTGATACTGTAACAACATTGAAATAAACTTTTCATATAGTACCCAGCAGGGGCGGACTGACAACTCATGGGGCCCTCGGGCAATAGGGGATCATGGGGCCCCTGTGTCCTTGCCCAAACTCAAAAAAGCCTATGAAAAAGGTACCAGGGGCATCTCATGGGGCCCTCTACTGACCCCGGGCCCTCGGGCAGTACCCGAGTTTCCAAATGGTCAGTCCGCCCCTGGTACCCAGTATCCACATTGTTCTGTTTTGCTTGTCAAGACCCTTAGGGGTCTATTTCTAATTTGTTTTCACCGAACATTCAGGCAACTTTCACCCACTAGGCATTTTTCTAAATGAGAAATGTGTGAATCCTGGGTGAAAAAATGTATAAATATGCCCCGAAAGTTCACCATATGCCCAATGGAAAATGATTTGAAGGGTTCTTCTGAGAAAGACCGCTAAGCAGCTACAGGTCAGAACATTCCTAGTATGCTGAGACTTGTAGTTCCTACGAAGCAGTAGGCTTTAGGCTGTGGGTGAATCAGCTAAAGTGTAACTCTAACTCTGACACATCTGATACTGTAACTACATTGAAATAAACTTTTCAAATAGTACCCAGTGTCCACATTGTTCTGTTTTGCCTGTCAAGACCCTTAGGGGTCTATTTATAATTTTTTTTCAGGCAACTTTCACCCACTAGACAATTTTCGAAATGAGAAAAATGTGTGAGTCTTGGGAGAAAAAAATGTAGGGGTCTATTTCTAATTTTTTTTACCCAAGATTCAGGCAACTTTCACCCACTAGACATTTTTCCAAATGATAAAAATGTGTGAGTCTTGGGTGAAAATATTTATAAATATGCCCTGAAAGTTCACCATATGCCCAATGGGAAATGATTTGAAGGGTTCTTCTGAGAAAGACCGCTAAGCAGCTACAGGTCAGAACATTCCTAGTATGCTGAGACTTGTAGTTCCTACGAAGCAGTAGGCTTTAGGCTGTGGGAGAATCAGTTAAAGTGTAACTCTAACTCTGACACATCTGATACTGTAACTACATTGAAATAAACTTTTCAAATAGTACCCAGTATCCACATTGTTCTGTTTTGCCTGTCAAGACCCTTAGGGGTCTATTTCTAATTTTTTTTTCAGGCAACTTTCACCCACTAGACAATTTTCGAAATGAGAAAAATGTGTGAGTCTTGGGAGAAAAAAATGTAGGGGTCTATTTCTAATTTTTTTTACCCAAGATTCAGGCAACTTTCACCCACTAGACATTTTTCCAAATGATAAAAATGTGTGAGTCTTGGGTGAAAATATTTATAAATATGCCCCGAACGTTCACCATATGCCCAATGGGAAATGATTTGAAGGGTTCTTCTGAGAAAGACCGCTAAGCAGCTACAGGTCAGAACATTCCTAGAATGCTGAGACTTGTAGTTCCTACGAAGCAATAGGCTTTAGGCTGTGGGAGAATCAGTTAAAGTGTAACTCTAACTCTGACACATCTGATACTGTAACTACATTGAAATAAACTTTTCAAATAGTACCCAGTATCCACATTGTTCTGTTTTGCCTGTCAAGACCCTTAGGGGTCTATTTCTAATTTTTTTTCAGGCAACTTTCACCCACTAGACATTTTTCCAAATGATAAAAATGTGTGAGTCTTGGGTGAAAAAATTTATAAATATGCCCCGAACGTTCACCATATGCCCAATGGAAAATGATTTGAAGGGTTCTTTTGAGAAAGACCACTAAGCAGCTACAGGTCAGAACATTCCTAGTATGCTGAGATTTGTAGTTCCTACGAAGCAATAGGCTTTAGGCTGTGGGTGAATCAGTTAAAGTGTAACTCTGACACATCTGATACTTTAACTACATTGAAATAAACTTTTCAAATAGTACCCAGCATCCACATTGTTCTGTTTTGCCTGTCAAGACCCTTAGGGGTCTATTTCTAATTTTTTTTCAGGCAACTTTCACCCACTAGACAATTTTCTAAATGAGAAAAATGAGTGAGTCTTGGGTGAAAAAATGTAGGGGTCTATTTCTAATTTTTTTTTTACCCAAGATTCAGGCAACTTTCACCCACTAGACATTTTTCTAAATGATAAAAATGTGTGAGTCTTGGGTGAAAATATTTATAAATATGCCCCGAACGTTCACCATATGCTCAATGGGAAATGATTTGAAGGGTTCTTCTGAGAAAGACCGCTAAGCAGCTACAGGTCAGAACATTCCTAGTATGCTGAGACTTGTAGTTCCTACGAAGCAATAGGCTTTAGGCTGTGGGAGAATCAGTTAAAGTGTAACTCTGACACATCTGATACTGTAACTACATTGAAATAAACTTTTCAAATAGTACCCAGTATCCACATTGTTCTGTTTTGCCTGTCAAGACCCTTAGGGGTCTATTTATAATTTTTTTTCAGGCAACTTTCACCCACTAGACAATTTTCGAAATGAGAAAAATGAGTGAGTCTTGGGAGAAAAAAATGTAGGGGTCTATTTCTAATTTTTTTTACCCAAGATTCAGGCAACTTTCACCCACTAGACATTTTTCCAAATGATAAAAATGTGTGAGTCTTGGGTGAAAAAATTTATAAATATGCCCCGAACGTTCACCATATGCCCAATGGAAAATGATTTGAAGGGTTCTTTTGAGAAAGACCACTAAGCAGCTACAGGTCAGAACATTCCTAGTATGCTGAGACTTGTAGTTCCTACAAAGCAATAGGCTTTAGGCTGTGGGAGAATCAGTTAAAGTGTAACTCTGACACATCTGATACTTTAACTACATTGAAATAAACTTTTCAAATAGTACCCAGTATCCACATTGTTCTGTTTTGCCTGTCAAGACCCTTAGGGGTCTATTTCTAATTTTTTTTTCAGGCAACTTTCACCCACTAGACAATTTTCTAAATGAGAAAAATGTGTGAGTCTTGGGTGAAAAAATGTAGGGGTCTATTTCTAATTTTTTTTTTACCCAAGATTCAGGCAACTTTCACCCACTAGACATTTTTCTAAATGAGTCTTGGGTGAAAAAATGTATAAATGTGCCCTGAAAGTCCACCATATGCCCAATGGGAAATGCTCAGTTCTGTCTTGCTGCCTGTCTGTAACTCCTAT
Source organism: Staurois parvus (assembly GCF_062004578.1). Taxonomy (NCBI): domain Eukaryota; kingdom Metazoa; phylum Chordata; class Amphibia; order Anura; family Ranidae; genus Staurois; species Staurois parvus. The sequence continues at coordinate 116,046 of NW_028319232.1, read as the reverse complement.
GAAATAAAAATCAAATGCAATACTTTCTCATTGGGCACACCTGATATATCAAGAGCCTGTACAAGTAAAACGTAACAAGTCAGTGAATAAATATTATTTTCAGAGTTTATTCTCTCACCGCCCTGGCATTCTATATCAAACCTTTAAAAGGTCTTTTTTTCTCTCCCAGCATCAAAGTGGTCAAAAAGCTCCAACACGGGACTATGCTGCAAATGCCAACAAAACAGGCTGTAGTCCTACCGTCATCTTGCATTCTCTGCAGACACAGAGCCAGGTTCTTCCTCCAGCCTGGCATTGTGGCACACGTGCCGTGTAGGGACAGCTTGGTCTCCGAGGCACAAGGGTGGACACTTGCAGAGCGTGTTCCTTACGGTATGGCTTGGCATTGGACTGGCATGCTCCCTAGGACTGCACGGCGTGTAGGACCGCTGGTCTCCAGTGATTCCTCTTTGTACAAGCTTTTCTTTGTGCAGGGTATAGTGTCACTGGCAGGAGAAGGGGGGTGGTGGTTCTGTTAGTGTCAGGTGTCTGGTATTTCATAGGGAGGTCAAGGGGAAAAGGTTAGAGGAGCCTTAATCTAGCGGCTGCATTGCATTTACTAAGTCCAGCTTGGCAGTCCCTCTTTTTCCTCTGGACCCTCGGGGTGCTGCTGTGCATCCTCCCCCTGCCTTGTACACTAGCCACCTGAACAGCACATCCCAGACAGTCAGGACCGTACTATATGGCAGGGATGTGAGGGGAGTCTACGAGCTTCACATCACACATGTCCCCAGGCACCCCTCCGGGGCTCGGCTATTATATGTAAGCCAGAGTCTGGTAATACTCACGGCGTGATAATAAATTGCACTTATGAATGCGTGAAGCTGACAACCCAGAGAACAATCAGAGAACAGGACCGGACGGTTCCCATAGTGCAATAGCACAGTCCGATTCCCAGGAACACATAGCATTCCTGCCCATTATACCAACAGTCGGCGTCAAAGCCGGTTAATCGAAATCGTGGTAATTCGCCGGACGGTGATACTTCATCCAGGAACGTCATGTGTTTCCAGAGGCAAGGCAGATGATGATTTACAGAGATAGCAATGAAATACTACGACAGGCGGCAAAGAGAATATTCCGTAGAATTTATATAGAAACCAACCGGAGCTTTGATCAGCATGGGTGCCAACGGTTCTTCCGGAGGTTCTTGTCTCCTCCTGCAAAACCCAAAGATGCTGATTGGTTGACTGCGGCCATAAGCAAAGCGAGTTTCAGGAAAATACGAGTTTGCTGCGAAATTATCATTTTTTTTTTTACTAGCACAATTTTGCCAAAAAAAGATATTTTATGTACTTTCAAGTAAGTTTTGGCTTTTCCACTTTTGGCAAAATTTTGCTAATGAAAAAAAACCTGATAATTTCGCAGCAAACTCATATTTTCCTGAAACTCGCTTTGCTTATGGCCACAGTCAACCAATCAGCATCTTTGGGTTTGCAGGAGGAGACAAGAACCTCCGGAAGAACCGTTGGCACCCATGCTGATCAAAGCTCCGGTTGGTTTCTATATAAATTCTACGTAATATTCTCTTTGCCGCCTGTCGTAGTATTTCATTGCTATCTCTGTAAATTATCATCTGCCTTGCCTCTGGAACAGGGGATGACTGACAACTCATGGGGCCCCTGGGCAATAGGGGATCATGGGGCCCCTGTGTCCTTGCCCACACTCAATGCACGCCATGGGTGCCAACGGTTCTTCTGGAGGTTCTTGTCTCCTCCTGCAAAACCCAAAGATGCTGATTGGTTGACTGCGGCCATAAGCAAAGCGAGTTTCAGGAAAATATGAGTTTGCTGCGAAATTATCTTTTTTTTTTTATTAGCACAATTTTGCCAAAAAAAGATATTTTATGTACTTTCAAGTAAGTTTTGGCTTTTCCACTTTTGGCAAAATTTTGCTAATGAAAAAAAACCTGATAATTTCGCAGCAAACTCATATTTTCCTGAAACTCGCTTTGCTTATGGCCACAGTCAACCAATCAGCATCTTTGGGTTTGCAGGAGGAGACAAGAACCTCCGGAAGAACCGTTGGCACCCATGCTGATCAAAGCTCCGGTTGGTTTCTATATAAATTCTACGTAATATTCTCTTTGCCGCCTGTCGTAGTATTTCATTGCTATCTCTGTAAATTATCATCTGCCTTGCTACTGGAACAGGGGATGACTGACAACTCATGGGGCCCCTGGGCAATAGGGGATCATGGGGCCCCTGTGTCCTTGCCCACACTCAATGCACGCCATGGGTGCCAACGGTTCTTCTGGAGGTTCTTGTCTCCTCCTGCAAACCCAAAGATGCTGATTGGTTGACTGCGGCCATAAGCAAAGCGAGTTTCAGGAAAATATGAGTTTGCTGCGAAATTATCATTTTTTTTCATTAGCAAAATTTTGCCAAAAGTGGAAACTCTCAATTTTACTCATTGAGCCACTTAGCTGAAATTTACTTAAATAAATAATAGTAAATAAAATATCTTTTTTTCTTTAGATGATGTTTATTTCAGTTTTGGGGGGTAGGTGAAGGTAATTCAGTCCATTTCATTCAGGACTTCCAATGTGGTGCGTCAATTAATGCACATTAACGTGCGATATTCCCATCACCTGAAAAAGTCAAAGAGTAATCAGGTGCTAAAACAAATACCAGCTGGAAATTGGTAACACCATAGCAGGGGCGGACTGACAACTCATGGGGCCCTCGGGCAATAGGGGGTCATGGGGCCCCTGTGTCCTTGCCCAAACTCAAAAAAGCCTATGAAAAAGGTACCAGGGGCATCTCATGGGGCCCCCTACTGACCCCGGGCCCTCGAGCAGTGCCCGAGTTTCCAAATGGTCCGTCCGCTCATGTCACTGGTGTCAAACTGGCGGCCCTCCAGCTGTTGCCAAACTACAAGTCCCATGAGGCATTGCAAGATTGACAGTTACAAGCATGACTCCTAAAGGCTGAGGCATGATGGGACTTGTAGTTTCACAACAGCTGGAGGGCCGCCAGTTTGACACCCCTGCCATAGGTCCAAACATATACCGTATCTGCAGCACACCGTAGATGATCAAGATAACATCCAAACCAGGGGTGTCCAACCTGCGGCCCAACACAAAATTGCCACCTTGCGGCAGCTCACGATTGGAGGGATGTAGGGGATGCCGTGTTGCCGTGGTAATACGCCGGACTGTGATACTTCATCCAGGAATGTCATATGTTTCCAATGGCATGACAGATGATGATTTACAGAGATAGCAATGAAATACTATGACAGGCGGCAAAGAGAATTTTATGTAGAATTTATATAGAAACCAACCGGAGCTTTTCTCAGCATGGGTGCAAAGGGTTCTTCGTTAGGCTGTTGTCTCCTTCTGCAACCAAAGATGCTGGTTGGTTGACTGTTGCGATAAGCAAACTGAATTTAAGGAATTATGAGTTTTCTGCAAAATTATCTAATTTTTTCATTAGCGACAATTTGCCAAAAGTTGAAAACCTCAATTTCACTCATTGAGCCGTTTAGCTGAAATTTGCCTGTAAGTAAATAAAATATCTTTTTTTCTTTAGATGATGTTTATTTTAGTTTTGAGGGGGGGTAGGTGAAGGTGGATCAGTCCATTTAATTTAATACTCTCATTTAGGCCTTCCACTGTGGAGTTTACAGCTGCTCAAGGTAGAGAGACTCCCAGTCTCCAAGAACAACGCCTGTAGGCGCTAGCCCAGTTCATGTGCTGCATAGATGAGAACAAAGGACGTCTGATCGGCTGAACTCCAAACAGTCCATTTTATTGAACCAAGATAAAAACAATAGAAACAGTGGTACCTCTCAGTGCAGCTGCAGCACCCCTTCATCTCTGCCTCCCCTGGTCTCAGCATTCAGCAGATTCTGGTAACTGACTCCACTCCTCCTCTGGTCCTCCTCCAGACCCGGCACTTTCTGCTTTCCATCTCTGCTCCCAGAGGGGGTGCACGGTGATGTTAGAGAGGGTGTGGTATTCTTGACATCTGATGTAATGGGGGGTGGAGTGCTCTGGACCTCTAGTCTTACAGATACAACCAGCCCTTTGAAGGCAACCTTAATACTGATACGGCTCATGATGAAATGGATTTTGATACCCCTGCACTACGCAATGTGAGCACCTAAACCACCAGCTGAAAGGCATTCAGTAAATTATGGGATGCATGTAGGCAGGTAGAGTTTTATTCTGCCCCAGTCGGGAGGGTTAGTGTTAATTCTGTTTCCCAGTTCTTTCTTGGCAGTTTTTTTTGGGGTCTGACCCACTGGTTCTGTGCATTATAAAAGGGACAGGGGTCCGAACCCAAGTGTGCAAAAAAGCCAATGAAATTCCGCGCTTTCTTCTGTTACTGTTGCTGGAGTCCGTCCTGCTAGCCTGCTGAATTTGCAGAGGCTGGAGTGCCAGTTAATGGACAACTGGCTTCAAACTCCTTCTACAGCCTAGGGGAATTGCTGAGACCTGTAGTCTGCCCTAATGATGCCAATCCAGGATACTACCATTATGGACTCAGCCAGTTATGAACTCTTTCCTGTGCAGGTATGCTGGGGCAGCCACAAGCCAGGTGTCAGGAATGGACTCAGCACTGGTGGTGGGACTCACCTGCCGTGTGGGCTGCAGTACCAGAGCTGACCAGCAGGTGCTCTCAGCAGCCAGAAGCTCACTCCTGCAATCAGCCAAACCTGGGGCTGATTGCAGAAGGTGTATTTAAGGCATGACCAGGCCTGTGATCTGGGCCTTGGTGTATGTTCTCCCATGAGCCCTGTGCCTGGTATCTTGTGTTCCTGCCTTGTTGCTGACCCTGCTTGATCCTGACCTCTGCTGACCGTCTCCTGTTGAACCCCTGGCTTGCCTGACCATCCTTCTGCCTGATCCCCTGTACTGCGCTGCCCGTGAGTTACTGAACCCAGCTTGTGACCTTGACCATTCTCTGCCTGCTTCTTTGGTACCTTGCTGCCCGCACGTTGCTGACCTGGCCCGTCTGACCACGCTAACTACTCTGCCATCCATCCATCGTGCACGGATGCAGCCATCCCTGCTCACACCTTCTGCCTCTTCACATCAGGCTTCCTACCTGCACATACCTCTGGCAGATCCCTCTACCACTAGCAGGTGTACTCAGGGGCCTCGACCTGGTTCCTGTCTGCTCCAAGTCCATCCCCACCATCAGGGGCCCTGGTGAATAAGCAGACTGGGACTTAGACTCCGCGCCCTGAGGAATCCTGTCCTGGGAACCGCTAGAGGTACCACCGAACGGTCATTACAGAACCCTACGGCCGGCCTGACCATTCCACCTCTCCAGCCCTGACTACGCCTGTGTTCCTGCACCTACTAAGATTAGTGGAAGGTTGGTTTGTTCACTGTGCGTTTATATATATATGTGTGGCTAATAATAAACTGTATTATTATACTATACCTGAAACCTGCGTTTCCCTGTGTCAGTCCACACCTTTCTGGTCACTCCTAGATTCCTGACACCAGGTCTGGTCTGAAGTTACTCAAAGGGGCGTAATGCAATAATCGGCACCCATAGCCTGCAGTTTGGGTCAGCTAAGCACATTGGGGTATGAAGGTAACAGTGTAGGAGTTCATACAGTGTGAAGATACAAATGGTTATCAAGGATAACTGTAGCAAGGATTAACAAGGATTCTCCAGAAGCCCATCGTAAGCATGTGACAGGTGGGATAGCCTCTTGCAGGGTTTGTTGTCAGCACTCTCTCCGTGAGCAGGCCTATCTCCCATAGCAATGGGAGCAGATCAGCACCACAGAGGTCCCCAGCCTGTGCAAAGGTACAGAAGAAGAAAAGGAAAGTGCATGTTAGGTGCACCCCATATAGTTACTGGGAGTGAGGTAGCGGCGATACGCTGGACAGGTGGAGAGGGCTCTGCATTTTCCTCATAAATGCATCAGTGACCATGGTGGCATATATTTATATCAAGAGAGTTGACTATAGTACAGCCATCTGTTCAAGTAAAGGTACCCCATGTGTAAGGCAGTGATCCTATCCAAAAAGCCTAGCGTAGCCCAAAAGAACCCACCCCAGGGTAAGCCTCTAATGTGACCCTTCCTTGGTGCCCAACGAGGAGGGAAACCTGATGGACATGACTACCACCACACGATCCCTACCTCCTACTACACACAAATGGAACTTAGTTATTGTTGAGTTCCAGAGCCAAAAGTTCAAGCGAATGGGCCCATGGACCTTGATTCTGAAATGTTTAGCATTCTACTTTTCATGACACCACAAATAAGCTACAGCATTTGTTGTTCTTGTTTATTGTGAAATTCATCATATATTTGTAGCTGGGGGCTAATATTCTGCCAGGCAGCTTAAAGGGCACCCCATACTTATCTGACATTATGAAGAAGGATTACATTAGACCAGTGGTCTGCAAACTGCAGCCCAGGGGCTAGATGTGGCCATTTGCTTGCCTTTATTTGGCCTTTGAGGCACTATTCCTCCCACTGACACCAAAGATTTAGGACTATTCCTCCCACTGACACCAACAATGGGGCACTATTCCTCCCACTGACACCTATGAGGTGCCACTATTCCTCCCACAGATACCAAAAACAGGGCACTATTCCTCTCACTGAAACCAACAATGGGGCACTATTCTTCCCACTGACATCCAATGATGGAGCACTACTCCTTCCCCTAATATCAACAATAGGGAACTATTCCTCCCACTAACGCCAATGAGGGGGGCACTATTTCTCCCACTGATACCAGTGATGGGGCACTATTCCTCCCACTGACACCAATGATGGGCCACTATTTCTCCCACTGATACCAGTGATGGGCCACTGTTCCTCCCACTGATACCAATGATGGGCCACTGTTCCTCCCACTGATACCAATGATGGGGCACAATTCCTCCCACTGATACCACTGAGGGGGCACTATTCCTCCCACTGACACCAATGATGGGGCACTATTCCTCCCACTGACACCAATGATGGGGCACTATTCCTCCCACTGACACCAATGATGGGGCACTATTCCTCCCACTGACACCAATGATTGGGCACTATTCCTCTCACTGATACCAATGATGGAGCACTATTCCTCCCACTGTCACCAATGATGGGGCACTATTCCTCCCACTGACACCAATGATGGGGCACTATTCCTCCCACTGACACCAATGATGGGCCACTATTCCTCCCACTAGTACCAATGATGGGGCACTATTCCTCCCACTAATACCAATGATGGGCCACTATTCCTCCCACTAATACCAATGATGGGCACTATTCCTCCCACTGACACCAATGATGGGGCACTATTCCTCCCACTGACACCAATGATGAGGCACTATTCCTCCCACTGACACCAATGATGGGGTACTATTCCTCCCACTGACACCAATGATGGGGTACTATTCCTCCCACTAATACCAATGATGGGGCACTATTCCTCCCACTGACACCAATGATGGGGCACTATTCCTCCCACTAATACCAATGATGGGGCGCTATTCCTCCCACTGACACCAATGATGGGGCACTATTCCTCCCACTAATACCAATGATGGGGCACTATTCCTCCCACTAACACCAATGATGGGGCACTATTCTTCCCACTGACACCAATGATGGGGCACTATTCCTCCCACTGACACCAATGATGGGGTACTATTCCTCCCACTGACACCAATGATGGGGCACTATTCCTCCCACTGATACCAATGATGGGGCACTATTCCTCCCACTGACACCAATGATGGGGCACTATTCCTCCCACTGACACCAATGATGGGACACTATTCCTCCCACTGACACCAATGATGGGGTACTATTCCTCCCACTAATACCAATGATGAGGGACTATTCCTCTCACTGACGCCAATGATGGGGCACTATTCCTCCCACTGACACCAATGATGGGGCACTATTCTTCCCACTGACACCAATGATGGGGCACTATTCCTCCCACTGGTACCAATGATGGGGCACTATTCCTCCCACTGACACCAATGATGGGGCACTATTCCTCCCACTAATACCAATGATGGGGCACTATTCCTCCCACTAACACCAATGATGGGGCACTATTCTTCCCACTGACACCAATGATGGGGCACTATTCCTCCCACTAATACCAATGATGGGGCACTATTCCTCCCACTAATACCAATGATGGGGCGCAATTGTTACATTCTGCCTATAACTAAGCCACCTTTTTGCAAAAATGACTCCTCCACTTGTTCTAGATGTAAACAGCAGCAAACACATGAAAATAAATCTGTTATGAGCTCCCCAATAAAACTAAAAGGATGTCATGCACATTTATGAGCTAGTTGCAACTGTCGCAAGGCGAACATTAACTGCCATTCATACGTACCCTAATATATGGCCATCTGGAAAGTTTCGTCTCATAAACTTCCAGAGTCAAAGTGGCATTTTATGTCACAGTCTCCCATCCCTTTTCTCACATTAAAATAGATTTGCAACATCTGTCAGCAATGCAAATTATCTTTGAGGGCGTTTGTTTCATCAGCATGCAATTCCAGGTCACATCGCTGCCCCGGTCATTTGTAACTCGGTCAGCACATGCTGAAAAATGCCCAAAACAATCTTTAATAAAGCTGTGAAGAAAGCAGTTCATGATGTTAAAGAACCAGCAGCACCCGACCTCCTGTCTATTGCAATCCGATCAGACAACATGCATTCTGCTGGGGGTTGTTGTACTTAGATCACTACCATAGGCAAGGGATGACTCTCTATCATGATCTGACTGATAAATGGATCAGTAACCAATCTTATGTCTGTAGACATATTGTGACCTCCAGGGCTGCTGTTAGAAACCACAGAGCCCCATCAGGGGTGGACTGACAACTCATGGATCCCTCGGGCAATAGGGGATCATGGGGCCCCTGTGTTCTTGCCCAAACTCAAAAAAGCCTATTAAAAAGGTACCAGGGGCATCTCATGGGGCCCCCTTCTGACCCCACCCTCGAGTTTCCAAATGGTCAGTCCGCCCCTGGGCCCCAATACAGCCAACCTGACAGGGTCCCCTCAAAAAAAAAAAAAAATCACAGTTTACTATGCTTCATTTACAAATGAACACAATGAGTGATAGGTACTGATCACTCATTGTGTTTATTCAGGAAAGGAAGAGGTTGGTAAATGTGACATATTTACCAGACCGTCTCCATCCTGAAGGATCCTATTGCGTGACTGCAGTTGCCGGGTGGGAAGGAGAGGAGGGAAGCCGGCAGCACTGTGAAGGTGGGGGCACAAAAGGGGGCCTGGGCAGCAAAGGAAAACATATGGTGCACAGGGAAGGTGATGGGAGCGGCGGGGAGGGAAATTACTGGAACCTATTCCCTGTATGTCTCTCCCTGCAGCAGATGAAAGCCATCGGGAGGGAGAGGAGAAGCTAGCTTTCAGCTGCTGCAGAGAGAACCATACAGGGGATCGATTCCAGTAATTGCCCCCCCCCCCAGTTCAATCACCCTCCCTGCCCACAAATTTGATTCACTCAGTTGCCTGGGCCCCCCTGCTGGCCTGGGCCCCATACAGGAGGACTGGTGGTACCCCCTTATCCACAGCCCTGGTGACATCTGTAGACACCCCCTCTGACCATCCTGGGGTGAAATAAATGGATTTCCAGAGTGCTAATGGATCCTGGAGCAGGGCCAGTGCATGGGGCTCCATTCGGATTTGTGCATTGTCCTACTGCATCATTTACATTTCATTTTGAATGGCACCAATCTGTTTTCACATTCGTGTTTTAGAGCACCACAACAAACAGGTGTGAAAAAAAATGCATGTCCAAATTTCATACACTGTCAGCACACGAAAATTAGTTATGTTAATGCACTTTCACACCAGAAAACGCATTACACAATGTGAAGGGGTCTATTTATAAAAGAAAATCCCTTGACGAACATCACAAGCATTCACCCGGTCATAAATTATTTTCTGTGTTTTGCCTAATATATTTTTTTTCTTTCATCATCAGCGCCATCTAGTGGACAGATACGGTATTTTCATTGATTGAGTTATTTGAGAAAAATACCACCATATGGCCACTAGATGGAGCTTAAGGACATGTTACACAGTATATGGGGAAAAGTTGTTTTGTTCGCTTGTGGCATTCATCCAGTAAATGTTATATAAACAGACCCCTAGTGTAGTGTACCCCTAGTGTAGATCTAACCAAATACTAAATAACTGCATATCTGGATGGAAGGAAAAAAAAAAAAGGCATTCTATGAATGGACTAGGTGGAGATTGTGACATCACGGCCCTGCTTCTCCACCTACTCCAATCAGGAGATGCCTTGTATTCAGTGAATAAAAAGCATTTTGTAAATGGCAGCTATGCCAAGGGAGCGCCTCCCTGTGTTCACTATACAGAAGGGCAGCCACTCGGCAAAGGACCCAGAAGTGATCATTGTAACAGTGCTGACTAATACAATGTTTCTCCACCTCCACAGGTATGGGCTGTACTTACATTTGTTTTTTTTTCTAAATAACAAACATGTCTATATTTACCTGCGGCGTGCAGTGGTTTTGCACAGAGCAGCCTGGATCTTCCTCTTCTCGTGTCCCCCGCAGGCTCTCCTGGCCCCTCCTTTCTGTCGGGTGCCCCCACAGCAAACTGCTTGCTATGGGGGCACCCGCTGCTCCGTGTGTCCATTCACACATGGAGCCGTGGCTTGGCCCTCTCCTCATTGGCTGACTGGCTGTGATTGACAATGAGCCAATGGCTTCCGCTTGCGGTCTCAGCCAATGAGGAGGCAGAGACCAGGGACAGCCAGAGCTGTCCTGCACATCGCTAGATCTCGATGGGCACGGGTAAATATTGAGGGGGCTGGGGGCACTCTTGCACACAGAAGGTTTTTTTACCTTCAAACATAGAATGCATGAAGGTAAAAAACCTTCAACCACTTTGAGGTGAAAGAAAATCACAATAAAAAATCATTTCATGAAAAACCGATTACAGGGCCATTGAGTGGTGGATATGTATGGATTATTTTTGGAGAAAGTGTGTAAATTTAAGGCTGAGCCTGAGCATAGCAGGAACTTGCATTCTTGCTTGCGCTTTTTTTGTGCATTTTGGAGCATTTCTGTCCATTGCAAATAGGGCAGCCCATTCACTCAAAAGGAAATGCCTCAGATAAGCTCCAAAACCTTTTTTAGAAAGGAGCATGACATGTTTTTTCACTCATTCTGGCACATTTGTGTTGTGTTTGCTGCACAGCAAACCCTCACCTGCTTCCTGCGCATGGGGTGCCATTAACAATTATTGGTACATAGTTAGTCTGGCTGAAAAAAAAGACAAAAGTCCATCCAGTTCAACCAAAAATAAAGTTATAATCGTACACCCACAGTTGATCCAGAGGAAGGCAAAAAAAAAACTCAGCAAAGCAGGATCCAATTTGCTACTGCAAGGGGAAATAAATCTTTCCTGATCCCACAAGAGGCAAATCGGATATTCCCTGGATCCCCCGAGAGGCAATGAGATATTCCCTGAATCTCCCGAGAGGCAATGGGATATTTCCTGGATCCCCCGAGAGGCAATGGGATATTCCCTGAATCTCCCGAGAGGCAATGGGATATTTCCTGGATCCCCCGAGAGGCAATGGGATATTTCCTGGATCCCCCGAGAGGCAATGGGATATTCCCTAGATCTCCCGAGAGGCAATTGGATATTCCCTGGATCCCCCGAGAACCAATTGGATATTCCCTGGATCCCCCGAGAGGCAATGGGATATTTCCTGGATCCCCCGAGAGGCAATGGGATATTTCCTGGATCCCCCGAGAGGCAATGGGATATTCCCTAGATCTCCCGAGAGGCAATCGGACATTCCCTGGATCCCCCGAGAACCAATTGGATATTCCCTGGATCCCCCGAGAGGCAATGGGATATTTCCTGGATCCCCCGAGAGGCAATGGGATATTTCCTGGATCCCCCGAGAGGCAAAGGGATATTTCCTGGATCCCCCGAGAGGCAATGGGATATTCCCTAGATCTCCCGAGAGGCAATTGGATATTCCCTGGATCCCCCGAGAACCAATTGGATATTCCCTGGATTCCCCGAGAGGCAATGGGATATTTCCTGGATCCCCCGAGAGGCAATGGGATATTTCCTGGATCCCCCGAGAGGCAATCGGATATTCCCTAGATCTCCCGAGAGGCAATCGGATAGTCCCTGGATCCCCTGAGAGGCAATGGGATATTCCCTGGATCTCCTGAGAACCAATCGGATATTCCCTGGATCCCCCGAGAGGCAATCGGATATTCCCTGGATCTCCCAAGAGGCAATCGGATATTCCCTGGATCTCCCGAGAGGCAATGGGATATTCCCTGGATCCCCCGAGAGGCAATGGGATATTCCCTGGATCCCCCGAGAGGCAATGGGATATTCCCTGGATCCCCCGAGAGGCAATGGGATATTCCCTGGATCCCCCGAGAGGCAATGGGATATTCCCTGGACCCCCCGAGAGGCAATCGGACATTCCCTGGACCCCCCGAGAGGCAATCGGACATTCCCTGGACCCCCCGAGAGGCAATCGGACATTCCCTGGATCCCCCGAGAGGCAATCGGATATTCCCTGGATCCCCCGAGAGGCAATCGGATATTCCCTGGATCCCCCAAAAGGCAATCGGATATTCCCTAGATCTCCCGAGAGGCAATCGGATAGTCCCTGGAACCCCCGAGAGGCAATGGGATATTCCCTGGATCCCCCGAGAGGCAATGGGATATTCCCTGGATCCCCCGAGAGGCAATGGGATATTCCCTGGATCCCCCGAGAGGCAATGGGATATTCCCTGGATGTCCCGAGAGGCAATCGGACATTCCCTGGACCCCCCGAGAGGCAATCGGACATTCCCTGGACCCCCCGAGAGGCAATCGGACATTCCCTGGATCCCTCGAGAGGCAATCGGACATTCCCTGGATCCCCCGAGAGGCAATCGGATATTCCCTGGATCCCCCGAGAGGCAATCGGATATTCCCTGGATCCCCCAAAAGGCAATCGGATATTCCCTAGATCTCCCGAGAGGCAATCGGATAGTCCCTGGATCCCCCGAGAGGCAATGGGATATTCCCTGGATCTCCTGAGAACCAATCGGATATTCCCTGGATCCCTCGAGAGGCAATCGGATATTCCCTGGATCTCCCAAGAGGCAATCGGATATTCCCTGGATCTCCCGAGAGGCAATGGGATATTCCCTGGATCCCCCGAGAGGCAATGGGATATTCCCTGGATCCCCCGAGAGGCAATGGGATATTCCCTGGATCCCCCGAGAGGCAATGGGATATTCCCTGGATCCCCCGAGAGGCAATGGGATATTCCCTGGATCCCCCGAGAGGCAATGGGATATTCCCTGGATCCCCCGAGAGGCAATGAGATATTCCCTGGATCCCCCGAGAGGCAATGGGATATTCCCTGGATCCCCCGAGAGGCAATGGGATATTCCCTGGATCCCCCGAGAGGCAATGGGATATTCCCTGGATGTCCCGAGAGGCAATGGTATATTCCCTGGATCCCCCGAGAGGCAATCGGATATTCCCTGGACCCCCCGAGAGGCAATCGGACATTCCCTGGACCCCCCAAGAGGCAATCGGACATTCCCTGGATCCCCCGAGAGGCAATCGGACATTCCCTGGATCCCCCGAGAGGCAATCAGATATTCCCTGGATCCCCCGAGAGGCAATCGGATATTCCCTGGATCCCCCAGAAGGCATTTGGATATTCCCTGGATCCGCCAAGAGGCAATCGGATATTCCCTGGATCCCCCGAGAGGCAATCGGATATTCCCTGGATCCCCCAGAAGGCATTTGGATATTCCCTGGATCCACCAAGAGGCAATCGGATATTCCCTGGATCCCCCAGAAGGCAATCGGATATTCCCTGGATCCCCCGAGAGGCAATCGGATATTTCCTGGATCCCCCAAGAGGCAATCGGATATTCCCTGGATCCCCCGAGAGGCACTCGAATATGCCCTAGATTCCCAGAGAGGCAATCGGATATTCCCTGGATCCCCTGAGAGGCAATCGGATATTGCCTGGATCACGACAAGCGTGATGAGCGTTTTCAGCATATATCTGAAATGCGCATTTCCTGTGCACTTTGTTGCATGTTCCAGAAAACCAGGTGTGAATGGAGTCTAAAGGAGAAGTAGGACCATAGATTTGTTTGGTCATACCTCTCTTGTGGGTCACAGGATTGCACTTGTTCTCCTGTAACCCAGGGTCAGCTGATAGCAGAGTCTTACCCGCTATCAGCTGATGTGGCCAGGGGCAGACTGACAACTCATGGGGCTCCTGGGCAATAGGGGATCATGGGGCCCCTGTGTCCTTGCCCAAACTCAAAAAAGCCTATGAAAAAGGTACCAGGGGCATCTCATGGGGCCCCCTACTGACCCCAGGCCCTTGGGCAGTGCCCGAGTTTCCAAATGGTCAGTCCGCCCCTGGATGTGGCAGATCTACTCCAAGCTCTGGAAGGATCCCGACAATATTGTCAGGATTCTCCCAGCTGCCTAATTGGCAGGCGGCTCCACCTCTCAGCATGCATCCGACTCGTGATTTATAGCCTTTAGTGCACGCACCCTGCAATCAGAAACAAAAAATCAGAGCAAATAATATCCTAACCCGCTCCATGGCGTAGCCTTTGCTCTGCTCCAGGGCCATGTTGTCACCCGGACTTAGTGACTGCCTGTGTTAGGTGACTAATGGGAGAGAAAAGCTCGGAAATATTTTGTACCTTCTTGGAGTGACTCACGCTGGAGGGCCTGTAAAAAGAACAGCCCCATGGATTAAGGTTGCTGTTTCTTTTTATTTCTTTTCTTTGAACCCGACCGGCTTGTTCTGTAGCACAGTGTGAGGCACATGCATTGTCAACAAGACATCTTTAAAAATAGGCAGTGTCAGTTTGCCGGAGTGAGCTTTACACATGTCATCTGAATCAGCAAGTGATCAAATTCCGAGTGCCTGTGCCAGCGTTGAGTGCTGCTATTCATGGATCTGTGGGCTGATCCAAGGTGAAGGGAGGAGAGGGGGGTCTACGCTGAGAATGGGAATCCTCCTTGCGTTCATGATGCTCACGCTGAAATGCTGTCAGATTTATGCAACCGCCCTTCGTAGGCGACAAGCCATTGAGCCATAATTATTCCTTAGGAACCCGTTCACACCTCTTTGTTTATGAATGGGTTTCCAAGCTGGATTTTGTGTGTTTTTACACCATTGTAAACGGCTCCCATTCACGTACCTTATTGTCTACAGGTTCTTCCACTGGCATGGGTTAGAAATGATGTGCCAATGACTACTGCAGCTCCCTCCCTATTGGCTTCCCTTTACATAGGCTATCCCCCCTTCAGTCCATTGGCTGCCACTCACCCAACCCAACAAATTCAAAATACTAACATGAACTTACAAAGCCATCTACAACTCTGCCCCCAGGTACATCAGTAACCTGGTCTCAAAATACCACCTCCTCCCATACTCACCTCCAGGACTTCTACTGAGCCTCTCCCATCTTATGGAACTCCCTACCGCAGTCTCAAAATACCAACCAAATCGAACTCTTCGTTCCTACCAAGACCTTATGCTCTCAAGTTCTCTTGTCACCTCCTCCCATACTCACCTCCAGGACTTCTACTGAGCCTCTCCCATCTTATGGAACTCCCTACCGCAGTCTCAAAATACCAACCTTTTTCAACCAATGATACCACAAAGCTTCAAATTTACTCCCTGGTTATCTCTCGACTACTGAAACTCCCTCCTCATTGGCTTACCTTTACATAGGCTATCCCCCCTCCAGTCCATCATGAATACTGCTGCCAGACTCATCCACCTTATCAACCACTTAGTGTCTGCCACCCATCTCTGCCAACCCCTCCATTGGCTGCCACTCACCCAACCCAACAAATTCAAAATACTAACATGAACTTACAAAGCCATCCACAACTCTGCCCCCAGCTACATCAGTAACCTGGTCTCAAAATACCAACCAAATCGAACTCTTCGTTCCTACCAAGACCTTATGCTCTCAAGTTCTCTTGTCACCTCCTCCCATACTCACCTCCAGGACTTCTACTGAGCCTCTCCCATCTTATGGAACTCCCTACCCCAGTCTCAAAATATCAACCTTTTTCAACCAATGATACCACAAAGCTTCAAAATTACTCCCTGGTTATCTCTCTTGTCACCTCCTCCCATACTCACCTCCAGGACTTCTACTGAGCCTCTCCCATCTCATGGACCTCCCTACCCCAGTCTCAAAATACCAACCTTTTTCAACCAATGATACCACAAAGCTTCAAATTTACTCCCTGGTTATCTCTCGACTACTGAAACTCCCTCCACCTTACCAATCACTTAGTGTCTGCCACCCCTCTCTGCCAATCCCTCCATTGGCTGCCACTCACCCAACCCAATAAATTCAAAATACTAACAAAGACTTGCAAAGCCATCCACAACTCTGCCCCCAGCTACATCAGTAACCTGGTCTCAAAATACCAACCAAATCAAACTCTTTGTTCCTACCAAGACCTTATGCTCTCAAGTTCTCTTGTCACCTCCTCCCATACTCACCTCCAGGACTTCTAATGAGCCTCTCCCATCTTACGGAACTCCCTACCCCAATCTGTCCGACTATCTCCTACTCTGTGCACTTTTAAACGATCCCTGAAAACCCTTCTCTTCAGAGGGGCCTACCCTGACCCAACCCCCCCACCACCCACCACCACCACCTAACAACTGTACTTTTATTTTCTCTGTCAGCTCATCCCCCACAGTTGTTACCTTTTGTATCTCTTGACTCTCCTTCTTAGATTGTAAGCTCTAATTAGCAGGGCCTTCTAACATCCATAGTTACATAGTTAGTCTGGCTGAAAAAAGACAAAAGTCCATCCAGTTCAACCATTAAAAAATTTTTTTAAACGTTATAATCCTATACCCACAGTTGATCCAGAGGAAGGCAAAGATGAATAATATTGTTCTGCATTCATATCATGTTGAGTAGGGAGTCACCTATCGGGTGTTCACTGCAGCTGCAGTCTATTCTTTTCTGAAACACAAAGTTTCACTCACACATCAGTCTAGAGCCATTTTAGCTTCCAGAAGAACACACCAGTGAAGGCTCCCATTCTCCATTTGATACACATGTGCCTGTAAGTCATTTTTTGTCAAAGTCATATATAGTTATAATCCTATACCCACAGTTGATCCAGAGGAAGACAAAGTCTTTTGCAGAGTCTCCTAACCCACTCCATAGCCCTCATCCCCTTCACAGTGACACCTAGTCCCATCCAGAGCGTTTAGGCATTTTAGCACACATTTTGCATTCCTATCCTTTTATTGTGCAATTATAAACTATTTTTTACTCTTGGGGTATGGAAGATTTTAGAAGAATTTACCGTTCCCTGGTTTCTAAAAGGCTGGAAACCACAGCTTTAAAGTGGTTGTAAACCTCAGACATGAAATATGAACAAAGCATATCCCTCTATAGTGTGTACTTGTCTCACTCCAGAGCACTAAGCATCATTTCTGTTTGCTGTTTCCTTCCTCTGCTATCTGCATGGATCACTTCTGACAAGTTTTCCTGACACCAAGAGAAAAATGGTGACAGGGGAAGGACCTCCAGCAGATTGACAGCCCCAGCTCTGTCCCTGTGTGCTGTGTGGACGGAGATGTGTCTCTTCCCTCCAATCAGCTCTCTTTATATATTCAGCATTTTGAACGGATGTAGAGAAGAGAAGACTGCATATAAACAGGTACAACTTATGTTTCATCTCTGTGTATCACCTGAGGCCAGTCATTTCACGGGGAATATGGAAGAATTTCCAATCATTATAAGGCTCCTTCGCATGGGTGTGACAGAGCCCATGTGCGTTTTTACCAATGGGGAGTCAAGTTCAGGGAAGTTCATGGGGGTGAAGAAAACTCTAGGAAGAGCAAGGTGGTCCGGTGATGTAGGTCTGCAAGTGGGTAAGCAGGGGCAGGAATTGAGCATTTCTGCTGACATTACTTGTGATGTGCTCACTGCTCTTGTTATACATGGTAATGCATCGCTTTTTTAGACTGAATATATTAAAAAGGATTTATATGCAGGGTATGCACCTGAGTTTGTTCTTTCAACTCACAAAAATTCTGTTTGTATCATTTATGAATTAACAGGTTCTCTTTAGGTTTTTTGCAGTGGAAGTTTGGTGCATCCAAGGAAACAATAAATACATAGAGAACAAAAGGCCAGCAGGAGCCAGCCACAAATAATGACGGTAATTAAAACGCCCTCACATTAAGGCAGAGGTTTTCTAATCCGGATTATTTTTCCACATAGTGTCTAATGGTAAAAATGTACAATCCAGCCCATTACAATCTGCCTGACAGCCCCACTGCATTGCAAGGAACTCCCTCTATTGACACCTTGTGAAAATATGAACATCCCCAAAAGACAGGCGATGTTCCGTTTTGAATGCTGCATGGCTGGAAATATTAATGGGTCAGTTCACCCAAAACTAACACCAATATTTATAACATATGTCAAAGCAAAAAATTATATATATCTATATATATAGATATATATAGATATAGATATACACATACGCGCAGTATGTACAGTGGGGCAAAAAAGTATTTAGTCACCACCAATTGTGCAAGTTCTCCCACTTACAAAGATGAGAGAGGCCTGTAATTGGCATCATAGGGAGACCTCAACTATGAGAGACAAAATGAGAAAACAAATCCAGACAATCACATTGGCTGATCTGGAAAGAATTTATTTGCAAATTATGGTGGAAAATAAGTATTTGGTCACCTACAAACAAGCAAGATTTCTGGCTCTCACAGACCTGGACCTTCTTCTTTAAGAGGCTCCTCTGTCCTGCACTCATTACCTGTATCAATGGCACCTGTTTGAACTTGTTATCAGTATAAAAGACACATGTTCACAACCTCAAACAGTCACACTCCAAACTCCACTATGGTGAAGACCAAAGAGCTGTCGAAGGACACCAGAAACAAAAAATTGTAGACCTGCACCAGGCTGGGAAGACTGAATCTGCAATAGGCAAGCAGCTTGGTGTGAACAAATCAACTGTGGGAGCAATAATTAGAAAATGGAAGACATACAAGACCACTGATAATCTCCCTCCATCTGGGGCTCCACGCAAGATCTCACCCCGTGGGGTCAAAAGGATCACAATAACGGTGAGCAAAAATCCCAGGACCACACGGGGGACCTAGTGAATGACCTGCAGAGAGCTGGGACCAACGTAACAAAGGCTACCATCAGTAACACACTACGCCGCCAGGGACTCAGATCCTGCAGTGCCAGACGTGTCCCCCTGCTTAAGCCAGTACATGTCCGGGGCCCGTCTGACGTTTGCTAGAGAGCATTTGGATGATCCAGAAGAGGATTGGGAGAATGTCATATGGTCAGATGAAACCAAAATAGAACTGTTTGGTAGAAATACAACTCGTCGTGTTTGGAGGAGAGAGAATGCTGAGTTGCATCCAAAGAACACCATACCTACTGTGAAGCATGGGGGGTGGCAACATCATGCTTTGGGGCTATTTCTCCGCAAAGGGACCAGGACGACTGATCCATGTACAGGACAGAATGAATGGGGCCATATATTGTGAGATTTTGAGTGCAAACCTCCTTCCATCAGCAAGGGCATTGAAGATGAAACATGGCTGGGTCTTCCAACATGACAATGATCCCAAACATACCGCCCGGGCAACGAAGGAGTGGCTTCGTAAGAAGCATTTCAAGGTCCTGGAGTGGCCTAGCCAGTCTCCAGATCTCAACACCATAGAAAACCTTCATCAATACAAATTAACAAATATTTAGCCTTCTGGCTCTCTCAGGTATGCAGCCCCTGGCTGCTCTGGCTCCCACCTCTCCTAGGTGGAGCCCTCCTGACTAGTGGGCAATGACCTCCTGTCTGCTGTGGTGGAGCCCAGAACCATGGTTAGGCCTGTACAAAAAGGCCAGTATGCTGGCCATTCACAAAACATGGACCTAGGATTGGAGATTTCATCCCTCCCAAATCACTTGGAAATCTCCAGGCCACAGGTCCCAACACGGGCTTTACAAACCAAAGAGGAAACTGACAAACCAGTTTCCTCTGCATTAAGCAAACTGCCTGGAGCCCCTCAACCTGCATAGTTGAGAATCATGGGTTATAACCTTGCCTTAGACTGTGGCAGGATACAGCACTGCCACAACATATACTGTATATATATATATATATATATATATATTTATATATATACTCACACATACAATAGATATACAGTATATATACTACATAAATATTGGCATGATATGACAGGTCACAAGGTAAAATGGAATTTCGTGTGCAGTTTTGCAGGTTCCATGCACGTGGAAAGGCCCCGAGGTGTTTTCAGCAGAGAAAAAGGTTTTTATAAACCCTGGTAGGGGTCTGGAACCCTGAAGATTTCTAGAGACTTGGGAAGGATTGGGATTTTTCACCCATGCAAGTTGAAAGGCCTTCCCTGGGGTGTTTGTTTTGAGCAGAGAAAAGTTTGACAAAGCCTGGCAGGGGTCTGGAGCCCAGAGGCTTCGTAGAGATTTGGAAAGGATTAGGATTTCTAACCCATGCAGGTTGAAGGGCCCTGGAGTGTTGGTTCTGAGCAGAGAAAAGGGTTTGATAAACCCTGGCAGGGTTTTGGAGCCCAGAGGCTTCTTAGAGACTTGGGAAGAGTAAAGTCTCCAATCCTTGGCTAAAACTATGGTGGTGCCCAGCACCAGCTAATTTTCCAGCTGTCAAGTTACATTAAATGGAAGAAGATGAAGAACAATATGCTGTGAAACATTTGTGAAGGATTCTGAATGTATTTTTTCATGTATTTTGTTATATAGATTGTAAGCTCGAAAGAGCAGGGCCCATGACCCCCTCATGTATTGTATTGTTACTGTCTTGTCTCATGTTCTGTCCCCCACTATAATGTACAGCGCTGAGCAAACCTTTCTGGTGCTATATAAATACTGTATAATAATAATAATATAGAAAAAGAAAGTCTTATTAGGAATTTGCCAAAGTTTTTAAAAAAATTAAGAATTTTAACAGTTTTGTACACGTATTGCAGTATTCGGCACCTTAAAAATCACATTGTACAGAAAACTGTCTTTGTTAAAGCAGTAGTAAACAAAAATAAACAAATAAATAAATGGTCCCTTGCAGGTTAATGCCCTAATGTGTTAGTATGCACCACGCTGTCCCCACTCCATTTTTGCAAAGTCAAACTTTTGCTTTGATCAGGGCTGGACTGACAACTCATGGGGCCCCCGGGCAATAGGGGATCATGGGGCCCCTGTGTCCTTGGCCAAACTCAAAAAAGCCTATGAAAAAGGTACCAGGGGCATCTCATGGGGCCCCCTACTGACCCCGGGCCCTCGGGCAGTGCCCGAGTTTCCAAATGGTCAGTCCGCCCCTGGCTTTGATGAATCTTCAGTGAATGTTGACGTATACACCTGGAAGCAGTAGATGCAGAAGTTCTGACTTCATGTACCTCTTTTTTGTAAACTTGTTCAGCAAACACCGGTTTCCTATAAAGTGGCTCTGAGGAGGAGGCAAGTCCTTGAAACGCGTCAACCTATTGGATGTCTACACTCCCTATTGCGGACTGCTACTCAGCACGGTGTTGGCTAAGCTGTTCTTTTGTGACGTGCCTTGACTTTATTGTTGTTTGTGAGTACAATACCTACGTTATTTCTTATTAAACATTTTTTTATGGTAATGCACTAGGCCAGTGGTCGGCAAGCCGCGGCTCGCGAGCCACATGCGGCTCTTTACACACATTAATGCGGCTCTTCTGTGTGCCGGGCGCCCGCTCCCCTCCCTCCTCTCGGGCGGCTGCCCCAAAAGTGAGGACTCTGCAGCTAGCCCAGCAATGGGCAAACTACGGCCCGGCGGACCTTTTAATCCGGCCCGCGGAGCGTGGCAAACATTGGCTGTCAGGATGTAGGCGGGGCAGCGTGACAAACTCCTCTCCTCTCACAGTCCGCACTGAAGACCGGAACGGCGCGGGAACACAGCGAGAGGAACGCGCGGAGCAAAGGTAAGTGAATTGACACAATATGGGGAATGAATTACTATATGGGGGATGAATTACTATATGGGGGATGAATTACTATATGGGGGATGAATTACTATGGGGGATGAATTACTATATGGGGGGATGTATTTTCAGTTTTAAAAATGTGGCTCTCAAAATAAATTTCAATCGTGGTTTTGGCGAGATTTGGCTCAGTTGAAAAAAAAGGTTGCCCACCACTGCACTAGGCCTGTGCTCCCTCTGTTTGTTCTTTCCTCATTCGGTATATTTGGATTTCCCGTTCTATTGAGGGCAGCAAGGTGTGCATTTTCCAGGACATTCTTAATGTGGTTGTAGCCTGCATCGAGTCCATCCCTAAGTGCAGGAGCATTTGTGTTTGCTGGTTCTTTGGTTTCCTCTAGAGCAGGGGAGACGTGTTCCCTGGAGTGACCAATCACACTTCTCTATCTGGCAATCCGATGGACGTGTCTGAGTTTGGCGCTTGCCAGGAGAAGGGTACTCGCATTGTGCCAATTGTACAGTTTGGTGGAGGGGGGATTATGGTGTGAGGTTGTTTTTCAGGGGTTGGGCTTGGCCCCTTAGTTCCAGTGAAGGGAACTCTTAAGGCGTCAACATACCAAGACATTTTGGACAATTTTCATGCTCCCAACTGTCAGGGATGCGGGTGTGACCAGAAGTGTGTGGACTGACACAGGGAAACAAAGGCTTCAGATATAGTAAATAATATAATTTATTAAGACTAACGATACAAACGCAGTGCGAAACTAAACATAACACAGTGCAAACAAACTGAACCAAACCTCCAACAGATAACAAACATACGATACAAGAGTAGTCAGGCAGGCCGGGTCGGTAGCAAACGGGCAAACGGAGTACCAGGAGCAGGCGGGAGAGTGGTCAGGACTAGCCGAGGTCAGTACAGGCAGAGTTCAGGCAGCGTCAGGACAGCAGAAACAGGATCAGGCAACCAGGGCCAAGCAAACAGTACAACAAGGCACAGACTGCAGGTCTGGCCATCCCTTAAATACACCACCTGCAATCAGCCCCAGGTGATGGCTAATTGCCGAAGTGAGCCTCTGGTTGTTGAGAGCATCCGCTGGCCAGCCCTGGTACTGCAGCCCACAAGGCAGGTGAGTCCCACCACTATTGGCAAGTCCATTCCTGACACCAACTTTGTGGGAACATTTTTGGGATGGCCCCTTAGTGTTCCAACATGACTGCCTGACCTCAAACTTATAGAACACCTTTGGGATGAATTAGAGCGGAGACTGGGCAGGAGCATTTGTGTTTGCTGGTTCCTCGGTTTCCTATAACGCCTTGGCCTCATAATATGGCAAGTCTGGATTTAGTTGGAAATGTTTGTAAATTTGGCCAGTTTAGCCAAACGAGAGGGGAAGGAAGCAATGCTTTTCAGGATAATAATGATATTGCCAATGGAAACCAGTGATTTTGCAACCAGACCTGACAAAATGGCAGCCTACAGCTCAATGGTAGCCAAAGGCAGTACAGACACTTTATCTTCTACATATGGCAGCTGTCTGTAGTGTAAACCTTCCCAAATAATACTGATGGAAAGTGATAAGATATTTGAGCTCACTAGTAATGGTTCCCCTCGGAATACCCTCCCCTGTTGCAGAACAGGCCGGCAATAAAAGGCGCTGTAGCAGTAATGGTTCCAGCATGCAGTGATACAGAGCTAATGACCGAAGCTGCCTTGTTCAGTTTGTTGCATGGAATGTCCTTTGCTCATTAAAAGCTCCCCTGAGGTGCAGAGAATGGCTGAGGGCGATGGCACTACAACTAATTATTGCTCCCACAGTTGATTTGTTCACACCAAGCTGCTTGCCTATTGCAGATTCAGTCTTCCCAGCCTGGTGCAGGTCTACAATTTTGGTTCTGGTGTCCTTCGACAGCTCTTTGGTCTTCACCATAGTGGAGTTTGGAGTGTGACTGTTTGAGGTTGTGGACAGGTGTCTTTTATACTGATAACAAGTTCAAACAGGTGCCATTGATACAGGTAATGAGTGCAGGACAGAGGAGCCTCTTAAAGAAGAAGGTCCAGGTCTGTGAGAGCCAGAAATCTTGCTTGTTTGTAGGTGACCAAATACTTATTTTCCATCATAATTTGCAAATCAATTCTTTCCAGATCAGCCAATGTGATTGTCTGGATTTGTTTTCTAATTTTGTCTCTCATAGTTGAGGTCTCCCTATGATGCCAATTACAGGCCTCTCTCATCTTTGTAAGTGGGAGAACTTGCACAATTGGTGGCGGACTAAATACTTTTTTGCCCCACTGTATAAGGGGAAGCTCTGCTGACTTCCATCATCCAATCAGGTGCAAGCAAAAAAAGGCTTTTCTTTATTTTTCTTGCATGTGAGTGGGTATTCTTTGTAAAATGAAGACTTACTTCATTTATTTACAGAAGTACAAATGCACTTGCAAAGTGCACCGTCAATTTGCCTTTAGTAAATCTACTAGACACGTGTGTTGAATTTAATTACGATTCGTTTTTCAGACAAAAATTTTATTTTTGAAGAACCCGGATGTATACGAATCTCTGAATGGACATGGTGATGAATGTCAATGAATCTGAGAAAATATATAACAAAATTAACAAATGCATATGATGATGTCACATGATGTGATAGTAGCCTGGGCCTATGGGGAAATGAAATCAATTTTAGAATTTGTTCGATAATTCAGATTCAGAATGGATCTGAATTTCGTTCCATCCATCAAATCGGATGCACATGACGCCAGTAGATATTGTCCAATCAGCTCATTCCATTTCTCTTGGTGGGTTTGACCAGAGTCCAAAAATATTGAATCCTTCTGATTCAAATCCGTCCAATTTGATAATATAGCAAATATATAGCAATGTTATGGAAAAACTGCAAAATTTTTCGAATCCACCCGGACCAATAAACATATGGAAAGAATGCCGAAGATATAAAACGAATTCCGAAAACGAATCAGTTCAACATAATGAATATGATGGAATGGAATTCTTCAATGAACGAATACATACAAAACAAAACAAACATTTCTGGCATGCACATGTCTAAAATACACCCCACTGTATACTCCCCATTCTGCTGTACATTGCACTTTTCACTCCGCCTCATTCTGTACGTCGTATTAATTTTGCTCCCACTGACAATACAATTGGATTTGTTTTTTGGTGCACTGACACCAATGATGTGCCTTGTTTACTCTTACCTTCTCTTCAGTGTACCCCCTCTACACCATTTTCTTCCTCCAGCAGTAGATAGAAGCTAAATGCTGCAGCTAGCAGTGCATATAATGGTGTACAACAGTGGTCTCCAAACTGCAGCCCCCAGGCCGGATGTAGTTCTTTGCTTGCTTTTATCCAGCCCTTGGGGCATTATTCCCCCCACTGTCAGCAACAGTGGGGCATACTTCCTGCTAATACCACCAACAGTGGGGCACTATTCCTCCCACTGACACCAATGATGGGGCACTATTCCTCCCACTAATACCAATGATGGGGCACTATTCCCCCCACTGACACCAATGACAGGACACTATTCCTCCCACTGATACCAATGATGGGGCACTATTCCTCCCAATGACACCAATGACAGGACACTATTCCTCCCACTAATACCAATGATGGGGCACTATTCCTCCCACTGACACCAATGATGGGGCACTATTCCTCCCACTGATACAATGATGGGGCATTATTCCTCCCACTGACACCAATGATGGGGCACTATTCCTCCCACTGACACCAATGATGGGGCACTATTCCTCCCACTGACACCAATGATGGGGCACTATTCCTCCCACTGATACAATGATGGGGCACTATTCCTCCCACTGATACCAATGATGGGGCACTATTCATCCCACTGATACCAACAATGGGGCACTATTCCTCCCACTGATACCAATGATGGGGCACTATTCCTCCCAGTGACACCAATGATGGGACACTATTCCTCTTACTGATACCAATGATGGGGCACTATTCCTCCCACTGACACCAATGATGGGGCACTATTCCTCCCACTGACACCAATGATGGGGCACTATTCCTCCCATCTATACCAATGATGGGGCACTATTCCTCCCATCTATACCAATGATGGGGCACTATTCCTCCACTGATACCAATGATGGGACACTATTCCTCCCACTGACACCAATGATGGGGCACTATTGCTCCCACTGACACCAATGATGGGGCACTATTCCTCCCACTGATACCAATGATGGGGCACTATTCCTCCCACTGATACCAATGATGGGACACTATTCCTCCCACTGATACCAATGATGGGGCACTATTCCTCCCACTGATACCAATGATGGGGCACTATTCCACCCACTGACACCAATGATGGGGCACTATTCCTCCCACTGACACCAATGATTGGGCACTATTCCTCCCAGTGATACCAATGATGGGGCACTATTCCTCCCACTGATACCAATGATGGGGCAACTATTCCTCCCACTGACACCAATGATGGGGCACTATTGCTCCCACTGACACCAATGATGGGGCACTATTCCTCCCACTGATACCAATGATGGGGCACTATTCCTCCCACTGATACCAATGATGGGACACTATTCCTCCCACTGATACCAATGATGGGGCACTATTCCTCCCACTGATACCAATGATGGGGCACTATTCCACCCACTGACACCAATGATGGGGCACTATTCCTCCCACTGACACCAATGATTGGGCACTATTCCTCCCAGTGATACCAATGATGGGGCATTATTCCTCCCACTGATACCAATGATGGGGCACTATTCCTCCCACTGATACCAATGATGGGGCAACTATTCCTCCCACTGACACCAATGATGGGGCATTATTCCCCCCACTGATACCAATGATGGGGCACTATTCCCTCCACTGACACCAATGATGGGGCACTATTCCTCCCACTGATACCAATGATGGGGCACTATTCCTCCCACTGATACCAATGATGGGGCACTATTCCTTCCACTGCCACCAATGATGGGACACTATTCCTCCCACTGACACCAATGATGGGACACTATTCCTTCCACTGCCACCAATGATGGGGCACTATTCCTCCCACCGACACCAATGATTGGGCACTATTCCTCCCAGTGATACCAATGATGGGGCACTATTCCTCCCACTGATACCAATGATGGGGCAACTATTCCTCCCACTGACACCAATGATGGGGCACTATTCCTCCCACTGACACCAATGATGGGGCACTATTCCTCCCACTGATACCAATGATGGGACACTATTCCTCCCACTGCCACCAATGATGGGACACTATTCCTCCCACTGACACCAATGATGGGACACTATTCCTTCCACTGCCACCAATGATGGGGCACTATTCCTCCCACCGACACCAATGATTGGGCACTATTCCTCCCAGTGATACCAATGATGGGGCACTATTCCTCCCACTGATACCAATGATGGGGCAACTATTCCTCCCACTGACACCAATGATGGGGCATTATTCCTCCCACTGATACCAATGATGGGGCACTATTCCTCCCACTGATACCAATGATGGGGCAACTATTCCTCCCACTGACACCAATGATGGGGCATTATTCCCCCCACTGATACCAATGATGGGGCACTATTCCCTCCACTGACACCAATGATGGGGCACTATTCCTCCCACTGATACCAATGATGGGGCACTATTCCTCCCACTGATACCAATGATGGGGCACTATTCCTTCCACTGCCACCAATGATGGGGCACTATTCATACTGGCACCAATGATGGGGCACTATTCATACTGATACCAATGATGGGGCACTATTCATCATACTGGCACCAATGATGGGGCACTATTCATCATACTGGCACCAATGATGGGACACTATTCCTCTGACTGACACCAATGATGGGGCACTATCTTCCATTGATACCAATGATGGGGCACTATTCCTCCCATTGACACCAATGATGGGGCACTATTCCTTCCACTGCCACCAATGATGGGACAGTATTCCTCCCACTGACACCAATGATGGGACACTATTCCTTCCACTGCCACCAATGATGGGGCACTATTCCTCCCACTGACACCAATGATGGGACACTATTCCTCTGACTGACACCAATGATGGGGCACAATCTTCCATTGATACCAATGATGTGGCACTATTCCTCCCATTGACACCAATGATGGGGCACTATTCCCCCCACTGACACCAATGATGGGACACTATTCCTCTGACTGACACCAATGATGGGGCACAATCTTCCATTGTTACCAATGATGTGGCACTATTCCTCCCATTGATACCAGGCACTATTACTCACCCTAACATTAATGGCGGGGCATTGTTTACTCCCACTGATGCCAGGACATTTTCATCTCCCACTGGACACAGTCTGCCCCCCCCTTACAGTTTGAAGGACAGTAAATTGGCCCTTTGTTTATAAACATTGGAGACTCCTGGTATACCATCACTTTCTGAAGCATTCTGCTTGTGAGTCCAGGAAGGAGGGGAACAAAGCCTTGATGCCATGTGCTTCCAGGATGTTGGCTGGGTTTCATTTAACCCGGAAGAGGTGCATCAGTGCCCAGGTGAGTCTACGGGGGACAATGCCTGTGACTGGGCGAGTATAGCAGCCAGAACTGATTTTTGTATTTACAGCCACTGCTGGGGGATCCATGTTACCAGGATTCAGTCTATCATGTGACGTACAGTAACCAATACGGTATATAATCTCTACTATGTCTATCCTTGGACTTTTCTTTAGTTGTTAGCATTCCAGAAGAATAAATGACAGTTCGTTACATATTGCGGCTCTGTGGCCTCTTCACACTGCATCTGTTTACAGGATGACCCAAGGCAGTGACCACCATCTGCTTGTCACCAGTGCTGGCCAATGTCATCTGCTGACTGATGGCTGCTAAGATGCTAATCATATTAGAAGGATATCTGCAGCAAGTGTCACCTCTCCTCGGGGAATAAAAACACTGTCCCTACACTAGATTATCTCAAGTATTCTAATATTTACAGTCAACAAATCACAAGTCTCAGCAGTGAAGGCAATTCAGTGGTTGTGCAGATTTTGGTTGCCACAAGTATTTTGCAGGTTAGACAAGAACCAAAGAACTTGTGTATCCATATAATCCAAATCTAAACCTGACTCCTTTCAAACAACCCTAAAATGTAGAGGAGGAGACATCTGGTGCTGACTAATGCTGATGACATTAGGTTTCCTGCAGTTTTCCTCAGGAGTTCCCAAAAGTCGGGGACAACTTCAGCATGCCACTTCCTGGTTTGCGATACATAGCAATAAGAAAGGCCCACAGAGCATCTGAAAATGCAGTTAAGTACCCTAAAAGATTTACTTTTTGTTTTTATTTGTTCTAAAAAGTAACAGTGTACATCCGTTGCCTGGAGCCTCATGGCTGTATGTCTTCAGTATGAGATCATCTAAGGCAGCGTTTTTCAACCACTGTGCCGCGGCACACTAGTGTGCCGTGAGATATTGTCTGGTGTGCCGTGGGAAAAATTGCAATTTCATCCGTAACATGTGGCCTCGGCTCAGAAATAGACCAATCAGTAGAACAGCAATGGGCAAACTACGGCCCGGCGGACCTTTTAATCCGGCCCGCGGAGCATGATACTGTCAGTATGATCCGTCCCCCTCGACGTATCTGCGCATGTACCGGAGATCGCCGATCGGCTGCTAATGCCTGAAACTGGCACATGCGCAGATACGTCGAGGGGGACAGATCCTCATAGGAGACAGATTTTCATGCTACACCGGAACGGCGAGAGGAACGCGCGAAGCAAAGGTAAGTGAATTGACACAGGGGGGGGGCTTGGGGACTTAATATAGGGGATGAATTAATATGGGGGATGAATTACTATGGGGGATGAATTACTATATGGGGGATGAATTACTATATGGGGGATGAATTACTATATGGGGGATGAATTACTATATTGGGGATGAATTACTATGGGGGATGAATTACTATATGGGGGATGAATTACTATAGGGGGGGTGAATTACTATATGGGGGGTGAATTACTATATGGGGGGTGAATTACTATATGGGGGATGAATTACTATGGGGGATGAATTACTATATGGGGGATGAATTACTATATGGGGGATGAATTACTATATGGGGGATTAATTACTATATGGGGGATTAATTACTATATGGGGGATTAATTACTATATGGGGGATTAATTACTATGGGGGATGAATTACTATGGGGGATGAATTACTATGGGGGATGAATTACTATATGGGGGATGAATTACTATGGGGGATGAATTTCTATATGGGGGATTAATTACTATATGGGGGATTAATTACTATGGGGGAATATTACTATACTTACTATGGATGACACATACACATCATTCATCTACTCTTGGTCCGGCCCCCGGGTCCAATATATGAACCCATTGCGGCCCTCAAGTCAAAAAGTTTTTCAATAAATTTTTTTAACATTTTCTAATGGTGGTGTGCCTCGTGACTTTTTTCATGAAAAAAGTGTGCCTTGGCACAAAAAAGGTTGAAAAACACTGATCTAAGGCACTGCTGCCTTATGATGACTAGTCCTACCAGTTTTGGAGACTTATTGATGTCACTTCTGTGCTACTCACTGTTCTGCTTGCTGGAGAGGAAGCTGTACATGACTACTTGCAATGCAAGGATTTCCCTGCTTCTGCTGCATCCACTTTGTTTATGTGTGCTCAGGGCCAGGATGAGAGGTGGGCAAGAGGAGCAGCCACCCCAGGCACATCAGTGGGTGGGGGCACCCCTCTCACTATAAGCACGCTCCAGTGGCAGGCAACCATAAAGCAAGTGTATGGTTGCAGTGCACAGTCTATACCAACCAGGGGCAGCAAGAGCAGGGGGAAGAGAATGGGCGCAGGCAGTGTTGTATTTAGGTTGTGTGCTGCCCTAGGCAACACAAAAATTGGTGCCCCCCACAGAGAGAGCCTGACATTGACCAACAACACCCCTGCCTCCCACCCGAGAGAGCCTTCCACTACCACTGCCCCCCATACACCAACCACCATCCCCCGTGGTGAGAGAGAGAAAGACACTTTCAGAGCTCTGGACATCCCTGGGAACGTGAGTTGGGCTGCGCATACACCCTCATGAAACCCACAGCATCTCTCGGAACCCACCAGATCTCCATGCCATGAGTGTCCCTTCTTCCGTCCCTTCTTCCGAGGAGCAATGCTGCCCCCCCCTGAACAATGGCGCCCTAGGCAAATGCCTTGTTTGCCTTGTGGTAAATACACCCCTGGGTGCAGAGCAGTGAACCTATTCTGTAGCACTCCTTAGCAGCAGGGGTGGGGGCGCAATTCTACATTCTTGCCCTGGGCACTCGATGGATCTGTCCCAGTACTGTCTGTGCTTCCTCCACTTCTTCTGCTGCTTCTTGATCATTAACCAACCAGTCTTCACATCACCATTCATCAGGGGCAGATCTGACATGCAAGGCTCTGCTCCTTTACCAAAATGGTTGTCTCCATACAGAGACACAGTGTAGAAAAGTCAATAATGGGGGAAAGGTCAGCTGAAGGAAGACCTTAGGCAATTTTGGTGACTAGTTTGTTTTCCTCTTCTTGCCTTTTCTGGGTACACCTTTCATTGTACAGGTCCTCTTTAATACCTTCTGAGCCACAGATTCAGAAAAAGAGTATGTAGCAAGCAAAGGGTCCAGGTTTTTATATTTTTTTTCTTCAGGTAAGTGACCCAAAATGTAAAGAAGCCACATATGACAGCCAGGCAACTAGCATTTTTTTGAAGGAGGTTAATGGTGGAGGCCTGGAACTGTTTTACTTTAAGAGACAACGTTCAAAGACTAAATCGAAGAACAATCTAATACTTCAAGTGGGCAATTTCCCTTAAATATTCCAGACAGGCTGTGTTTAAGCCTATTTGGATGTAATATTCATGCAGCAGCAGAAAGGGCAAAGGCTGGAGTACAATAACCAGTCTCACTGCATTGACTGACAACATTTTAATACAATTTCCAAGGACACTTTGATGCCAGACAGGTTCATCGATGGAAGTGTGCAGTGCATGTAAAATAAAGTACAGAAAATATTCTCCACTTTCCTGCACTGGCTGTATTTTAACCCAGACTGGCAACGATCTGACTTCATCATGAGGGACAGGGAGGTCTGAGGTTCGGCTGGTCATCAACTTGTGTCTTAAAGCCTAATTTTGTAATACAAGCTTTCTTAAAATATATATATATATATATATATATATATATATATACATCAGGGTTTCTCAACCAGGGTTCAATGAGCAATTTCTACCTCTCAGATAAGCTTCCACTGACACATAGTTACATAGTTAGTCTGGCTGAAAAAAGACAAAAGTCCATCCAGTTCAACTATTAAAAAAAAAAAAGTTATAATCCTACACCCACCGTTCATCCAGAGGAAGGCAAAACCCCTAACAAAGCATGATCCAATTTGCTCCTGCAGGGGAAAAAGTTTCTTCCTGATCCCCTGAGAAGCAATCGGATATTCCCTGGATCAACTTTACCTATAAATGTTATATCCAGTTATATTCTGTGTATCCAAGAAAGAATCCAGGACTTTCCTACAGCAATCCACTGAGCTGGCCACAACCAACTCTTGGAGTCTATCCACATTCTCACAGCTCTTACTGTGAAGAAACCTTTCCGTATTTGGAGATTAAATTTCTTTTCCTCCAGACCTAAAGAGTTCCCCCTTGTCCTCTGTGATGACACCATTGATCTTTTTAGTTATCTGTAAGGGGGTAATTCTTCCCAATGACCACAAGTGTAAGGAGCATTCTTTTCACTGACCATCACACTAATGTATTATGAGTTGTAGCAGGGGTGGACTGACCATTTGGAAACTCGGGCATTGCCCGAGGGCCCGGGGTCAGTAGGGGGCCCCATGAGATGCCCCTGGTACCTTTTTCGTAGGCTTTTTTGAGTTTGGGCAAGGACACAGGGCCCCATGATCCCATATTGCCCGGGGGCCCCATGAGTTGTCAGTCCGCCCCTGAGATGTAGTCATCTTTAGTAGAGGTTCCCTGGAACCAGAAAG
The DNA here is from genome assembly GCF_062004578.1 of Staurois parvus. Taxonomy (NCBI): domain Eukaryota; kingdom Metazoa; phylum Chordata; class Amphibia; order Anura; family Ranidae; genus Staurois; species Staurois parvus. The sequence continues at coordinate 82,895 of NW_028319232.1, read as the reverse complement.
TCGTTTCAAGGGTTCTTCTGTGTTGAAAATGTTGAGAAGGGCTGATATAAAAAGTGCCCATGCAGTGGTATTGGGTTCCAGCTGAGATGTAGTCATCTTTAGTAGAGGTTCCCTGGAACCAGAAAGTTGTTTCAAGGGTTCTTCTGTGTTGAAAATGTTGAGAAGGGCTGATATAAAAAGTGCCCATGCAGTGGTATTGGGTTCCAGCTCAGATTGCCTACACCAACCCTAGTTCCAGTGACCATTGCTTTCGGGGTTGTGGCCATCGTGGGGATGTCTTACATGCTTAGTGGACATGGCTTTTGGTCTCGAGTCTTTGGTCTGTTGCACACTTGACTATACGGAAGGATGGCAAACTTGCTTTACTGCACTGCCCTATCCCAGACCTATCTATATGCCTATCAGCAAAACCTGGCATCCTATTTTGCCTCTCTTGCCTGGGGGAAGCCCACAGTCCCTTTCCAGGGCGTGAGGGACTGCATGCCAGCCATGATGCTTAATGAACAAATGTCCAATACCTTCAAGGACTCTCACGCCAAGTTTCTCAAAATTTAGGAACCTTGGCTTGTGTACACCTTTCCTTCACTTCCCCCAACTAGCGTTGGGCACTTATAGCTGACCCCTCTGATGTTCCCAAGTCCATATTCCCCTGCCCTTCTCTTTGCCCTTTTCCCTCCTTCCCGTCCTCTTCTATTTCCTTTCTGTGGGGATCCTGACACCCTTTTCGTTTCCTTTTTGTTTTTGGTGCATGATACATACTGCGCTATTGTTTGGGAGATCACTTGTCCAGGTTTGATGTTGCTATCCACATGGATCCCACCGGGACCCCTCTACTCATTTGTTTATACCTATTACATTTGACTATTACTTTTTGACAAATTACTGTTGTTGTTCATTCTTTTGGAACTGTATTCAGTTTTGTACTCAGTTATACTGTCAATTCAAGCCCCTGCGTGGGCAGACCTGCCGCCTTTAGGGCTAGTTGACACTAGATGCAGTCCAGTTCGGGGTTTTTTCTGCATCAAAAATGCATGCACAGTGTTTTCCATGTATTCCAATGGCCCTAGTTCACACCAGTGCAGTCAATTCCAGTCAGTTTCCGGTGCAGAAAAAAAAGCAGAACATGCTGCATTTTTTCTCTACAGTTCTGTACTGTAATATACTGCATCAAAACTGCACCGGAATTGCATGTGGTGTGAACTCTAAGCAAAAACGTATCCAGAATGCATCCAGAGTGCGTTTTTGTGCTGTGAACTGGCCCTTATTGTTATTCCTCTTAAAGCGGAGTTCCACTCACACTGTCTAAGATCCCGCGGTGTGCTCCCCGCAGCCCGTTTCACCAGCCGTCTGGTGTTCCAGGTGCCAGCATCTTCAGTGTAGGCACCCGGCTGTGACAGCTTGCGGCTTCACAGCCGGGTGCCCACTGCGCATGCGCGAGTAGTGCTGTGCTTCCTGAATGGTCCCATAGTCTTCTGGGACCTGTCACGTGTCCCAGCAAACTAAGGGGAGGGAGGGGGGGGGGGACAACTTCCGCTTCCGATCGCCTAGGCCAGGGGTGGGCAACTGTGGCCCTCCAGCTGTTGGTGAACTACAAGTCCCATCATGCCTCTGCCTTTGGGAGTCATGCTTGTAACTCAGTTTTGCAATGCCTCATGGGACTTGGGTAGTTCTACAACAGCTGGAGGGCCACAGTTGCCCACCCCTGGCCTAGGTGATCACAGCAGAAGTGGGAGTGGGTACCTGTCAAATTTGGGTACCCGCTCCCCAAAGGTGCCAATCCTTAATGGGGAGTGAGGGACCAGTCTTTAAAGTGGAACTTCCCATTTCTGGTGGAGCTCCGCTTTAAATGAATAAAAATGATTAAACCAGAAATACTAACTTCCTCTACAGCACTGTTGTACCACTGCAGTGAATCCATTCCACCACTAGAGTCCTTAGTCTTCCAGATTGACTGAAGACATCAGATGAGCATTGGCAGACTGACTATTTGGAAACTCGGGCACTGCTCGAGGGCCGGGGTCAGTAGGGGGCCCCATAAGATGCCCCTGGTACCTTTTTCATAGGCTTTTTTGAGTTTGGGCAAGGACACAGGGGCCCCATGATCCCCTATTGCCCAGGGGCCCCAAGAGTTGTCAGTCCGCCCCTGCAGATGAGTGTAGGGTGCCCCTCTTATACCCCTTTCAGACGGGCTTACCAATCTGGTCTGCCTGTCTTTGTTACGGAAGGCCCATTCATCCCTATGGACAGGTGGATGTAACTGGACTTGTGCCTGTTTACACCCGCCTATCTCTGGGTCAGCGATCAGGCCCGCTAACAAAACGGGAAAGGGCTCCACGTAGGCGGAGGTAGTAAAAGGATGGTGGAGTTTGTTTACTCCCAGCCGCCTATAGAACAGAGCAGGTTCTGCCTGTGTCCTCTCTGCAGAAACTGAGCAGACACGGATGAACGAGGCCTAAACCTTGTGGTGCTGGGGGAGCGCCCCTGCAAGGGTAGTTTTTACATTTTCCCAGAGTTCAGCTTAAAAAAGAATATCCCAGAGTTGCCAGGCGTAGCTTTAAAGGATTAGGTGCACCATGCACAATAATGGTCATTTTCGCTTGTATCTTCTTAAATATCTGACAGTAGAGCGGATCATGTGCCGCCTGGGGATAGTATCTGCTATCTGGAAGCTTAATATACTTAAGGCTGATAACTATCTCCCTTCACTGCAGGTTATAATAAAAACTGGCTATCTACTTTAGTCCTTGGCCTCCTTTCCTATTCAGGATAACGGCCTTCTTCCAATCATTCTTAATTACTTACCTGCTGTAGATTCCCCTTGGAGGACATTTCATTAACCTGTTGTCCTGTTTAAGAAGTCACTCTCCTGTCATTTAATTCCCTCTACCCAGCAGTCTTCATTGATCACCAGATACAATAAGCCCCAACACCACTGAGCTGAGCTACAGCTGCTGCTGTTGTGATAACTAAGATCAATTCCTGCCTTGTGAACGTGAGGGGGGGCCGCGGTATAAGAACTGGACCCCTCGCTACAATGACTTAAGGCTGAACTACATGCAAATATAAAAAGACACAAATTAACAAAACTCTGTAATAATTAATATAAGATTTAATATCCTAGATTGTAAGCTCCCAGGATCAGGGCCCTCCTATCCCTTTTGTATTGAACTGTATTGTCTCCCGTTACATTGTAAAGCGCTGAGCAAACTGTTGGCGCCATAAATCCTGTATAATAATAATAATAATATAAATCCTGTATAATAATAATAATAATATAAATCCTGTATAGTAATAATAATATAAATCCTGTATAATAATAATATATAAATCCTGTATAATAATAATAATATAAATCCTGTATAATAATAATAATAATATAAATCCTGTATACTAATAATAATAATATAAATCCTGTATAATAATAATAATATAAATCCTGTATAATAATATAAATCCTGTATAATAATAATAATAATAATATATAAATCCTGCATAATAATAATAATAATATAAATCCTGTATATTAATAATAATAATATAAATCCTGTATAATAATAATAATATAAATCCTGTATAATAATAATAATAATATATAAATCCTGTATTATAATAATAATAATAATATAAATCCTGTATAATAATAATATATAAATCCTGTATAATAATAATAATAATATAAATCCTGTATAATAATAATAATAATATAAATCCTGTATACTAATAATATATAAATCCTGTATAATAATAATAATATAAATCCTGTATAATAATAATAATAATAATATAAATCCTGTATATTAATAATAATAATATAAATCCTGTATAATAGTAATAATATAAATCCTGTATAATAATATAAATCCTGTATAATAATAATAATAATATATAAATCCTGTATAATAATAATAATAATATAAATCCTGTATAATAATAATAATATAAATCCTGTATAATAATAATAATAATATATAAATCCTGTATAATAATAATAATATAAATCCTGTATAATAATAATAATAATAATAATAATAATAATAAATCCTGTATAATAATAATATATAAATCCTGTATAATAATAATAATCTATAAATCCTGTATACTAATAAAAATATAAATCCTGTATAATAATAATAATAATAATAATCTATAAATCCTGTATAATAATAATAATATAAATCCTGTATAATAATAATCTATAAATCCTGTATAATAATAATAATATAAATCCTGTATAATAATAATAATAATAATATAAATCCTGTATAATAATAATAATATAAATCCTGTATAATAATAATAATAATCTATAAATCCTGTATAATAATAATAATATAAATCCTGTATAATAATAATAATACTATAAATCCTGTATAATAATAATAATAATAATAATAATAATAATAATAATAATAATAAATCCTGTATAATAATAATATATAAATCCTGTATAATAATAATAATCTATAAATCCTGTATAATAATAATAATATAAATCCTGTATTATAATAATAATAATAATAATAATAATCTATAAATCCTGTATAATAATAATAATATAAATCCTCTATAATAATAATAATAATCTATAAATCCTGTATAATAATAATAATAATAATATAAATCCTGTATAATAATAATAATAATAATAATAATAATAATAATAATAAATCCTGTATAATAATAATATATAAATCCTGCATAATAATAATAATCTATAAATCCTGTATAATAATAATAATATAAATCCTGTATTATAATAATAATAATAATAATAATAATCTATAAATCCTGTATAATAATAATAATATAAATCCTCTATAATAATAATAATAATCTATAAATCCTGTATAATAATAATAATATAAATCCTGTATAATAATAATAATAATCTATAAATCCTGTATAATAATAATAATAATCTATAAATCCTGTATAATAATAATAATATAAATCCTGTATAATAATAACATAATTATTCTTTAGGCTTGGTTCACATCCGCATGAAAATCCGTGCAGCTGCACCACCCGCACAGAGAAATAGCGGACCCGAGGGCAGGTGCCATTAGTTCTAATGGCACGCCGCCCGCAGTGGAAAACGCAACTGTACTGGGAACCGAGATTACCATGTGGGCTGCGTTTTCCGAAGAAGTGCAGGGACTTCTTCTCTGTGTGTCACGGGGCACGGGAGTCCATTCAAATGAATGGGCTCTTGTGCCTGCACCAAACGCGGCCCACACAGCCACATAGATGTGAAAATGCACACAGTTTAAAGTGGTTCTAAAGTTTGTTTTTTTACCAAAAATCTCAAGAAAATTGTATAACGTATAATGAGATTTTTGCTTTAGATTTACCAAAAACCATATAAGTTTGGCCACACATTATACAATTTTCCTACAATTTTCTGCCCAAGTTCCTTTAGGTTTACCTTCAACTATGTAGTGCAGGGGTCCGCCTAATTGGATACAATTGAATGTGTTGTTTAGCTTTGACCTCATATTATATGGTTTTTGGTAAATCTAAAGCAAATTTCTCAAGAAAATGGTATAATGTATGGCCAGCCTAAAAGGAGGTCAAACCTAACAACACTTTCAACTGTATCCAATTAAGTGGGCCCTTGCACTACATAGTTGAAGATAAATCTAAAAGAAATTGGGCAGAAATGTAGTGGATTGTGATAGACCGTCCACGTTTTATTAGATGATCAGTAAAATGACAATTTTATAGTCTTGCTACTTTCTGTTTCTTGCTCTTTAAATTCCTTACTCTCTTAAGTAAACAATCAGATATAGGTTGACAGAACAATGATGAATTAACCAATGGCCGTTTGGCGGCTTCAAATGTGTCCCTGCATTCCGGGTGCACGCCATTTGGCGTGCTCCCGCACATGCGCCGTTTGCACTAATGCAGAGCGGCGCAGCAGTGCGATCTGTCATCGGCCGTGCACCTCAGACACGGCCGATGACAGATCCGAGTACCGGCTCCCGTTGCTGGTACCATGTGACCTGCTGTGACCAATCACAGCAGGTCACATGACAGTTGTATACAATGGATGGCTTCATTCATGATGCCATCCATTGTATACTAGTGCCTAGCTGTGAATGGTCACAGCTAATCACATGCACATGTCATGTGATTAGCTGTGACCAAATCACAGCTAAGCACAAAAAAAAAAAAAAAAAAGCTGAATGAATCGATTTCATTCAGGTAAATGCTTGCTTATAGCAAAGTAATTCTTTGCTATAAGCAAATTGTGTAAAAAAAAAAAAATACTGATCACTTCCCCAAAGTAGTACAATGTTACTATGGTAACATTGTACTACTTTGGTCATAGTAAAATATGAAAAGAAAATCTTAAAAAAAATAAAAAAAAAATGTAATAAAAAATTAAATATAATAAAAAAATTTTAAAAAATTTTAAAAAATATATTTTTTTTTTTTTTTCATACTGTCACCAGTCAGTGTCCCTGTTCACCACCATGCCAGTTATATGATGACGCTGTACTGCACTGGTGACAGTATGTAAAAAAAAAAATAGTGAAAATAATTTTTTTAATTTTTTCATTTTCCGAAAAATTATGACAAAAAAAATTCAACTTCAAAAAACTCGCCATGCCTCTTATGAAGTACGTCGGACTGTCTACTCTGCAAAAAGGGGTCATTTGGGGATATCTGTACTGTCCTGACATTTGGGGGATATCTGTACTGTTCTGACATTCTTGGACCTCAAGAAATTAGATTGGCTGTCAGTACTTCAGGATTGATCAATATTCAGATCTATACCATAGTTTGTGAACTCTATAACTTTCCTACAAACTAAATAATACATCGTAATTTGGGTTATTTTTACCAAAGACATGTAGCAGAATACATCTCGGCCTAAATTTATGAAGAACAATTATTTATTTGTAAACTTTTATAACAGAAACAAAGAAAAATGTGTGTTTTTTTAAAAATTTTTGGTCTTTTTTTGTTAATTTAGCAAAAAATAAAAACCCCAGCGGTGATTAAATACCACCAAAAGAAAGCTCTAGTTGTGTGAAGAAAATGATAAAATTTTAGTTTGGGTACAATGTTGTATGACCGCGCAATTGTCATTCAAAGTGTGAGAGCGCTGAAACCTGAAAAATGGCCTGGGCAGGAAGGGGTAAAATTGCCCGGTATTGAAACGGTTCAGATGGCGCCTTCATCCGGAGTCTCACCCTTGGTGACTCATTAGGAGAAAAGTATCTTTTAATGTAAACAACCCCCATAAAAGGGAATGAGTCTTTTTGGGGAAAATGATTGGAAGATATCAACACGGATGGAAGAACACGCAGAAACCCAGTGGACTTTTCACCCAATCAATGTATATGCTTTGCCTGCATCATGAGCCCTATAAATGATACTGTTAGTTCCTCGATAAAACAGAATTTTAGGAAGTTGGCAAACTGCGAAGTGTCAGTGTCTTGCTTCCACGTGCACGTATTCTCATATTAATTTGGCTCACTGGTAGATCACGGTAAATGGTCTGTAAGTGACCGAGTCCAAAACAGAAATTGTACAGAAAATTGTATAGTGTATGGCCAGCCAAAGGCAGGCCATACATTATACCATTTTCTTGAGATTTTTGGTTTAGATTTACCAAAAACCATGTAATATGAAGTCAAACCTAACAACATTTTCAATTGTATCCAATTAGGCGGGCCCCTGCACTACATAGTTGAAGGTAAATCTAAAGGAAATGGGCAGAAATTGGACAGAAAATTGTATAGTGTATGGCCAGCCTAAGATACACTAACAAATTGAAGCCAAACTCCTGCTAATACTTATGCCAGCCATAGATGGGTCGAAAATCGGCTGATTTTCACACCATTAGTGGGTTACTTGATCGGCCGTTTTTCGGGCTTTTTGCACATTTTTTTTATCGGGCACGTTGGAAAATTCACAACCGATTTTCCCGGCAATGATGGGCAAATCGGCCGATTGTTTTACCGATACAAAATCTGTGCATGAGCCGTGACCTGGAAGAAGAAGAAAAAGTAGAAGTAGAAGAATAAAAAGAAGAATTCCAGTCCGCTATTATATTTTATATGAAAAGTCTTGCAGTTGTAACAATTTATCTATTTGTATCCGAATAAAAACATCTGTATCCGAAATGGATACAAATAGATACAAATGGATACAATGTTACAACCGCAAGACTTTTCATATAAAATATAATAGCGGGCTGGAATTCTTCTTTTTCTTCTTTTTCTTCTTCTTTTTCTCCTTCTTCTTTTCTTCTTATTATTATTCTTATGTATTGCTCCCCTGTGCTCCCCTGTCTCTGCAAGGGACAGAAGTAATTATGGGGTTAAATGCCGGCCATAGACGAAATCAGCCGATTTTTTTACCGTTGGTGGTAACTTCGGCCGATCGAACGACCAATTTTTCCTTTATTTTTTTTAAAATGGCTGGTTTTCGATCCGTCTATGGCCTACATAAATCTGCTAGTGCATCTAACACTCTCCTCTTAGACTGACAATACTGCTGTCCTAAGGCACCCCCTGTGCTCCTTCATTCAGAGTGGGGGTGCTCTAATACAGGAGGTGTGTTATTGGCCAGATCACCAGGTGAAAATGGATGAAAAAGAGCCTAAAAAGCCTAGTTTTGGGTTTAATGCCACTTTAAACTGCAGCTCCTTCCTTGCTCCACATTTGTCTCCGTTTTCTGCCTGATGTACAGTATAGATCCGTCTAGTCTTAATGGCTGCTTTGCATTATTGCTGATTATTCTCTACTCCACGGATGCATGCCATGGTTTTAATACCTTGCACTGATGAGAGCCAACAATCCTGAAACCATTGTATGCTAGTTAACTAATTGGCTCTATTCTTGGGCTGTATCTGCGTTGTACAGCAAAAAATCAGGATGCAAAATATTGGCCCCAGGGTATATAAAACGGTCTGCTTTGTCTTAGTTGTCATCATTAAGGAGAATAAACCCCCTTTTTTTTTCTGATGACAGAATTTACTTTATGTAAGTACCTTTGTTTAAAGTGGAACTACACGGCATCTGAGCACCACAAACCCAAAACACTATTTAATTTATTTTTAATATTCAAAGCAAACTCCCCCCCCCCCCCCCCCCCATCCATTCATGTCTCCATGCTTTATTTTGCTGAGAAATCATTTTGAAAAACACCCTCCTATAATTTCTAGCCATGGCCATCTTGAGAAGGGGCAGGTGATTTATGTAGCATTTACTTCCTGGAATCCATCTGCCCTTAGCTCAGGCATGCAGACAGGAGGGTGCGCATAGCTGAGAAAGCCCCTCTTCCCCTCCTGAAGACTCCTGGGATGTATGACATCATTTGCCTAGGCCAGAAACCAGGAAGTAACAGAAAAGTTTAAAACCAGTAAATATGATATACTTTCATATCCATTTGCTATTGCTAGCATCATAAGGATTAAAAATAGTCAATGTTGATTGAGAGAAGTTCTGCTTTCACATCCAAGTCCAAGCTTTCAAGCCCATCTCCTGATATCTACTACCCATTCACAATTTAAAACAGAAATTCATAGACTATTTTATTTACCTAAGTCTGCAGTCACGTGACCCTCTGCAACACTTCTTCTGGTAATGGAAACCAGTGATTAGTTACCGCTTCCAGGCCTTCCATGACATCATGGTGCTTTTCAGGACCCTGGTAGCACCCCTTACTTATTTCTGCACACCTCTGAATACCTTCAAATCCTTCCTGTCCACAATTTGTTTTCTAACCTTCCCTAGTGCCCTGTACCAGGGATATGCTAATATATATCCTACTTTTTTAGAAGCAGTAGCCAACACTTCACGGTTGCTTTCAACCTCAGCTGTCCCTAACAGCCACGAAATTGAACACCTTTAACCTGCAGATGAACACTGCCACCTTCAGGTTGAGGTGTTCATTTGCAGTGCCATCTATTTAATAATGTAAATGTCATAATACAGTTGCATTATTAAAAATAGTAATAGATTGATTAAATAGAAACAAAAAATTATACATATATATATATTGTGGGAACTCGCTTCAAATGGTAGAGCTCTTCTTGTTAAAGCACACAGCAACTCGCTTCTTTAAGGGCTTTTTTGCCCACTTTTATTTAAAAGAGCAAAGTTCAACAAAAATGCTTCCCACGCAGGGGTATCCACCATCAAACAAATTAACAGTATTCAGCCTCCTGGCTTGTACGCAGTTTTAAGTCTGCCTCCTGCAGACTCTTCCCAAAATATGGCCACTAGCACACAGCTAGTCTGGCTTCCACCTGACTCCAAGGCAGAGACCTCCCGTCTGCCGGGGTGGAGCCCTCCTGACTCCGTTTGCCGGGGTAGAGCCCAGAACTATGGTTAGGACTCTATAAAAAGGCCTGCACACACCTGTGCACTCAGTGTGCTGGGGGTTCTGAAAACACGGACCCCGGATTGGAGATTTCATCCCTCCCAGATCTCCTTGAAATCTCCAGGCTCCAGATCCCAAAACAGACTTAATGAATATATGAGGAAACTGAAAAGCCAGTTTCCTCTGTAATACATTAACTCTCTGGAGCCCCTCAACCTGCCTGGTTGAGAATCCAGGGTTTTCAGCTTTATTTTGACCGTGGCATGACACCGCACTGCCACTATATATATATATATATATATATATATATATATACCTGAGCTAATAAAAACCACAATAAATAATAAAAAATCTAAAAATTAGTTGTGAAACATATGGCAGTTGAACACAAAAGCCCTGATACTAGGCAATCCACAATAATACATAAAAGTGCAACGCTTAAAAAAGTGACAAATAATCATAAAGAAACAGTGAAAAGTGTATAAAAAAAAGTATAGTCCTTCTAAAAATGAAAGAAAAATCCCAGAGATTGTGATGAAGCAAAAGAAATCCAAGGACAGTTGTTGTGTCACCAACCACTACTACAGGAGGCTTACCAGAAAGCCATGACCCCCTGTTAAGAGTGGTCAATCGCACTTTGTTTAAACAATCCACTCGAATCCTCCTCCTGATCTCCAAAAGAGCAGATAAAGATCAATGGACCTTAATTGGGGTAGCTAAACCACTCAGGATGAGCCCTGGACTCGTAGTAGAAAACATGCAAAGAAAGAGCGCTCCATAATCACAACATTTATTTAAGGTAGGGTTGCACTCACATGTAAGCAAACATCATTAGGCATTGATCGGCAAAAAAATAAAAATTTTCTTGCATGTGCATTAGCATGTGTGCGTGGCTCCGCCCTACGCGTTTCGTCACAGGTAACGTCATCATATTTGCCTATTTGTCAGCTTATAATAAGAACAGAGCAGTCTTTTTTTTTATAAAAACAGTTTAGCAATTAAAAAATATGTCCTTGAAAAATACATAAATAAATAGGTATGCAAATTAGCCCTACAGTTATTAAGTGAACCAACAAACACTGATGCTGCTAAATTTGGTCTGTGCATCTAGGCATCAATGACCTCTGATCACAAAAGGATTAAAGTCATTGTAAACCTCTGAAATGAAAAATGAATAAAGCATATCCTTCTATAGAGAGTACTTGCTTCGATCCAAAGCACCAAGTATGATTTCTGGCTTTTCTCTCATTCCTCTGATACCTGCATGAGTTACATAGTTACATAGTTAGTCTGGCTGAAACAAGACAAAAGTCCATCCAGTTCAACCATAGAAAAAAAAAAGTTATAATCCTACACCCACAGCTGATCCAGAGGAAGGCAAAAAAACCCAGCAAAGCACGATCCAATTTGCTCCTGCAGGGAAAAAAATTCCTTCCTGATCCCCCGAGAGGCAATCGGATATTCCCTGGATCACCTTCCCCTATAAATGTTATATCCAGTTATATTCTGTGTATCCAAGAAATAATCCAGGACTTTCCTACAGCAATCCACTGAGCTGGCCACAACCAACTCTTGATGGAGTCTATTCCACATTTTCAGTCTTCTGAAAGTTTATGCTGACACCAAGCCTAACAATCCCAGGAGACGGCCCCACCTCCTCCAGCACACAGAAGATGACTGACAGCCAGTTGTGCATGTTTCCCTATGAGACTGTATGAGGGGTTCATTCCTTCCACTCAGGTCTCAGATTACACTCAGTTCTGTGCTGTGCAGTGTGTGACATCAGATCTCCGCCCCATGCCTGTCTGTCGGAAGCTCAGAAATAGCCTTTGCTCTGTCTACTTTGAATAGCTGGAATCCATCACCGTGTATTACTGGAGCCGTGTCACTTCAGTGGTATTTGTAGCGTTTTACAACCACATTAATTGTTGTTCTCGAACGCTATTTTTTGTTTTTCTTTTGTGGAATGGAGGAGTCACATTTTAGACAAATGCCAGCTCTGACGTATGGATTTATTATATTTCATGCAATTTTTCTCAGTTGAAAGGAAAAACTTCAGCAATCTCTTTCCTAGAGGCCCGATCATTTTTTATACTTGCAGACTACAAAAAAAAATTAAAATCTGAAATAATGACAATACGATATAATACTTGCAATAAGGGAAGTAAAGTCCAATTACATCCAGAGATGAATGGATAGACAATCTGGAAGCATCACATCAGAATTCAGAGACAGTGGTGAAAATCAATAGCCAATGATTCTCCTCCTGTCACTTGCCATCTCTGTGATTTGGGGAGGGGGGGGGCACAACGAAGCTTTGATTTAAATAGAAAGCATCTCGCAGGAGACAAAAGATTTGTGTTCCACACGGATGGTTTAACAATAGCTGCTGCCCCGGAAACGCAGAGGTTAAAGAAATATCGATGAAACCAGCATGTTTATATAATATCTATTGTGTCAAATTATCACCTGTTGGAGGAACAATTACAGCCTCATAGCATATGCTCATCGATTCCAACATAATGGGGGCACTTAGAGCCACCAAAGCACAGTGTGGTGCAAAAATGAAAATGCCAGAAATATTATAGTAGTGTTCTGATCACAGAGGCAAAAAAATGATGGTGGAGAGAGAGAAACAGAGAGAGAGGGAGAGGGAGAGAGAGACACGGAGAGAGGGAGAGACAGAGACAAAGAGAGAGAGGGGGCAGATAGAGAAACAGAGAGGGAGAGAGGGGGGCAGGGAAAGAGAGACAGAGGGAGAGAGAGACAGAGGGGGGAGACAGAGAGAGAGAAACAGAGAGAGAGAGGGAGAGACAGAGAGAGAGGGAGGGGGGGAGTCAGAGAGAGGGGAGGGGGCAGAGAGAGAAACAGAGAGAGGGGAAGGGAGGGAGAGACAGAGAGGGAGGGAGAGGGTGAGGGGGGAGACAGGGAGGGAGAGAGAGAGAAACAGAGAGAGGTGGAGGGAGGGAGGGACAGAGAGAGAGGAAGAGAGAGGGAGACAGAGAGAGAGGGTAGGAGAGAGAGACACAGAGATAGAAAGAGACAGAGAGAGGGGGAGAGAGACAGAGAGGGGGGGGAGAGGGGGGCACATAAAGATGGAGAGAGAGAGGGAGAGGGAGAGAAACAGAAAGGTGGAGAGAGAGACCCCCACACACAGGGGGGGGGAGACACAGAGAGAGACAGAGAGACCGATAAAGAGGGAGGGAGAGAGAGGGGGGCAGAGAATGGGGGGGAGTGAGAGAGAGAGGAAGAGAGAGAGAGGAGGAGGAGGCGGGGGGGGTAGACAGAGAGAAAGGGAGGAAGAAAGAGACACAGAGAAAGAGACAGAGAGAGGGGGGAGAGAGACAGAGAGGGAGAGGGAGACACACACAGATAGGGAGAGAAAGAGAGGGGGGAGGGAGGGAAAGAGTGGCAGAGAGGGAGAGACAGAGAGATGGAGAGAGAGGGGGGAGAGACAGAGAGACACACACAGAGAGGGAGAGAAAGAGAGAGAGAGAGTGACAGAAGGAGGAAGGGAGAGAGAGGGGGAGAGATGGAGAAAGAGGGAGAGAGAGAGGTGGAGGGAGGGAGAGGGGGAGAGAGAAACAGAGAGAGAGGGAGGGAGTGAGAGAGAGACAGAGAGGAAGAGAGGGAGAGAGGGAGACAGAGAGAGGGGGAGAGGGAGGTAGACAGAGAGAAAGGGAGGGAGGGAGAGACAAAGAGGCAGAGAGAGAGGGAGGAGACAGAGAAAGAGGGAGACAGAGAGGGAGGGAGGGAGAGAGAGAAACAGGGAGAGGGAGATAGAGAGGGGGAGAGAGAGAGGGGGGGGCAGAGAATGGGGGGGTGAGAGAGAGAGGAAGAGAGAGAGAGGAGGAGGTGACAGGGGGTAGACAGAGAGAAAGGGAGGGAGAAAGAGACACAGAGAAAGAGACAGAGAGAGGGGGGAGAGATACAGAGAGACAGAGAGGGAGATAGAGACACACACAGATAGGGAGAGAAAGAGAGGGGGGAGGGAGGGAAAGAGTGGCAGAGAGGGAGAGACAGAGAAAGATGGAGAAAGAGGGGGGAGAGGGAGGGAGAGACAGAGAGACACACACACACAGAGGGAGAGAAAGAGAGAGAGAGAGAGAGAGAGAGAGTGACAGAAGGAGGGAGGGAGAGAGAGAGGTGGAGGGAGGGAGAGGGGGGGGAGAGAGAAACAGAGAGAGAGGGAGGGAATGAGAGAGAGACAGAGAGGAAGAGAGGGAGAGAGGGAGACAGAGAGAGGGGGAGAGGGAGGTAGACAGAGAGAAAGGGAGGGAGGGAGGGAGAGAGAGACAAAGAGACAGAGAGAGAGGGGGGAGACAGAGAAAGAGGGAGACAGAGAGGGAGGGAGGGAGAGAGAGAAACAGGGAGAGGGGGAGAGAGAGAGAGGGAGAGAGAGACGCAGAGAGAGAGGGGGAGGGAGAGGGAGAAAGGGGGAGAGCAGGAACTTAACCGGGAGTCAGAAACTGCTCATTGCTCAAGGAACCCCTAGCAACCTCTGGGGGAACCCTAGGATTCCATGGAACCCTAGTTCAGAAACCTTTATCTAGAACAGGGATCTCAAAACTTTACAAACAAAGTGACAGTTTACTGTCCTTCAGGCTTTAGAGGGGCTGGACTGTAGCCAGCAGGAGTAGAAAATGTCCTGGTGTCAGTGGCAGTAAATAATGCCCCATTTTTGGTATTAGTGTGAGGAATAGTGTCCCATCATTGGTATCAGTGGGAGGAATAGTGCCCCATCGATGGTGTCAGTGGGAGGAATAGTGCCCCATCATTGGTATCAGTGGGAGGAATAGTGCCCCATCATTGGTGTCAGTGGGAGGAATAGTGCCCCATCATTGGTATCAGTGGGAGGAATAGTGCCCCATCATTGGTGTCAGTGGGAGGAATAGTGCCCCATCATTGGTGTCAGTGGGAGGAATAGTGCCCCATCATTGGTATCAGTGGGAGGAATAGTGCCCCATCATTGGTGTCAGTGGGAGGAATAGTGCCCCATCATTGGTGTCAGTGGGAGGAATAGTGCCCCATCATTGGTGTCAGTGGGAGGAATAGTGCCCCATCATTGGTATCAGTGGGAGGAATAGTGCCCCATCATTGGTGTCAGTGGGAGGAATAGTGCCCCATCATTGGTGTCAGTGGGAGGAATAGTGCCCCATCATTGGTATCAGTGGGGGGAATAGTGCCCCATCATTGGTGTCAGTGGGAGGAATAGTGCCCCATCATTGGTGTCAGCAGGAGGAATAGTGCCTCATCATTGGTGGCAATGGGAAGATTAATGTCCTATCAGTGGTGTCAGTGGGGGAATAGTGCCTCATCTCTGATGTCAGTGGGAGAAATAGTTCTCCATCATTGGTATCAGTGGGAGTAATAATGTCTCATCATTGGTGTCATTAGGAGGAATAGTGCCCCATCATTGGTGTCAGTGAGAAGAATAGTGCCCCATCATTGGTGTCAGTGGGAGGAATAGTGCCCCATCATTGGTGTCAATGGGAGGAATAGTTCCCCATCACTGGTGTCAGTGGGAGGAATAGTGTCCCATCATTGGTGTCAATGGGAGGAATAGTTCCCCATCACTGATGTCAGTGGGAGGAATAGTGCCCCATCATTGGTGTCAGTAGGAGGAAAAGTGGTCCATTATTGGTGTCAGTGGGAGGAATAGTGCCCCATCATTGGTGTCAGCGGGAGCAATAATGCCTCATCATTGGTGGCAATGGGAAGATTAATGTCCTATCAGTGGTGTCAGTGGGGGAATAGTGCCTCATCTCTGATGTCAGTGGGAGAAATAGTTCTCCATCATTGGTATCAGTGGGAGGAATAGTGCCCCATCATTGGTGTCAGTGGGAGGAATAATGTCTCATCATTGGTGTCATTAGGAGGAATAGTGCCCCATCATTGGTGTCAGTGAGAAGAATAGTGCCCCATCATTGGTGTCAGTGGGAGGAATAGTGCCCCATCATTGGTGTCAATGGGAGGAATAGTTCCCCATCACTGATGTCAGTGGGAGGAATAGTGCCCCATCATTGGTGTCAGTAGAAGGAAAAGTGGTCCATTATTGGTGTCAGAGGGAGGAATAGTGCCCTATCACTGGTGCCAGTGGAAGGGATTATGCCCAATTGTTGGTGTCAGTGGGAGGAATAGTGAATGGAATAAAGCCCCATCATTGGTGTCAGTGGCAGGAATTAAGCCTCATTTTTGCTGTCATTTTATCATTGATGTCAGTGGCAGTAATTATGGGCAATTGTTGGTGTCAGTGAGTGGAATAATTTCTCATATAAGTGAGAGAAATAGTGCCCCAAGGGCCAGACAAAAGCAAGCAAAGGGCCACATCCCTGATCTAGACAGTGGTTCCTCTACCCAAGATCAGCATGTGGCTTTTGCTGTCACTTATGCACCTGAGGTGGGCGGGACCCTCCAGCTTTCTCTGAATACTGAATACAATCACCTTTTTGTTACTTCCAAATACAATGAAAGTCTTTTCTCTACACACAGCACCCATTGACAGATCCTACAATGGTGCGCCACCTAGCGGCCATAACTTGCAATTTGGGCTTTACCTTTTTCACCTTAGAAGAGCAGCAGCCTGCCAGCCATCCATTCGTCAATCGACTATGAAACCCAAAGTGAACAAATTCACCGACAACTTACAGAAATCACCTGCTTACAGCTCACAATAAAGGACGTTTTGTTCCTTTATGCCATTTGTTTCCCACTTTTTTTCCGAAAAAATCAAAATCCTTCGCCTATTTGAAATGAAAATGATGAAATATTAAAGCAGCCCTCTGGGGGCTGGTATGGGGTCTGGGGTAGAAGACCCGGGCGCCAAGGTACAGGGGTGCCAAAATGAGGTCACAAGATCACTGCAGCGGCTGCAGCAGACGTGTCATCTGATACGTCTGCCATCCACGGTGAGTTATGAGAGGAGAGAGGAGCCGGCCGGGAGAGGAGCGGAGAGGAGGGCAGTGAGCCGGGCATGTGCCGGAGGGGACGAGGGGAGGGCCAAGCCGGGTAAGTAGTGCCATGGATGAAGGGGGGGCAATGTGATCGGGACGGGGGGTGTCTACAGGGACCATATGAAGCGGGGGGGGGGTCATGAGGTGGCCGTTCGTCCCAGGGTACAAAATATCCTAGCTATGCCTCTGCCTCTGTGCCTATGGATGCATGTGTGAGGCCTCCGGGTGTTAAAGGAGAAGTAAAGCCAAAGCTCTTTTGTCTGTATTTCTCCTGCGGATCACAGGAGTGCAGTGCGTTGTGCACTCCTGTAACCCGTGTTCAGCTGCCGGCGGGCCAAGTCCATCACTCAGCTGGTCCAAGATGAGGAAATATCCCGACTTTAAAGTCGGGATCCACCCCAGAGTCCGGGGTGGCACCTAGCTCAGCCTCTCAGCGATCACTCTTATTATCTAAAATGTCTTTGTATGCTGTAGTATTAACAGTGCCCTTACCTGGAATCACCTGAACGCAGTCATTTGGGGGGTCCCACATACTTTTTGGCCATGCAGAGCCAGTGGCAGCTTCCTAAGCACCCCTGTACTAAGAGGTCCCCTGCCTGGGACATATAGAAACTCAGTAGTGGTGTTTTGCTGCCCTCTAGTGGAAGTTAGCTGGTGGTTCCCTGTTGCGTTGCAGTATATTGCTTCCACTTGGGGTTTGCAGCAAAATAATTCACTCTGTCGTATTAATCCCCATAATGATGCTTCGCAGCGCACTGACAATCGATCTGGAACCTGAGAATTGTAATAAGGCGAACTCCACAAATATTGGTGAAGAGCTACATTGTATCAGCTGTTATAACTGTAATGTCTTTATCCACTTAGCGCCCGCCCAGGGGCGGACTGACAACTCATGGGGCCCCATCAGGGGCGGACTGACCCGGGCAATAGGGGATCATGGGGCCCCTGTGTCCCTGCCCAAACTCAAAAAAGCCTATGAAAAAGGTACCAGGGGCATCTCATGGGGCCCCCTACTGACCCCGGGCCCTTGGGCAGTGCCCAAGTTTCCAAATGGTCAGTCCTCCCCTGCGCCCGCCCACCCGCAATGGACTGCGGACGGACAGACGCTGTAGGCAAAGCGATGTACCTGTACGGCACTGCCTACTTCCTGTGCGCGCGCATCCCCCAGCCGGCCGGGAGTCTGTCTGCAAGTCCTGGCCAATGATTCATGGCTGGGACCTGCTGATCAGCTGTGTCCAATCACAGCCCAGAGCCTCTGTGCTGACAATCAACACACAGCTCTGTAGAGAGGGAACGATCTCTGTGTTTCGCATCGATGAGAAACTAAAAGATCTATTAGTAAACACAGCACACTTTATACACACTACACTTGTTAGGTACACAGTTAACCCCTGATTACCCTAGCTCATGGGCGGACTGACCATTTGGGAACTCGGGCACTGCCCGAGGGCCCGGGGTCAGTAGGTGGCCCCATGAGTTGTCAGTCCGTCCCTGATCAGGGGTCTCAAAATCTATTAAACAAAGAGCCAGTTTATTGTCCTTCAGGCTTTAGGAGGGCCGGACTGTGCCCAGTGGCGTCCCTGGGCGGGTGCAGGGGGGTGCTCGCTGCAAGTTTTAAAGCAAACCGACGATCCTCGCAGGATGGACCGGAACTGCGGATTGAGCATAATGGCAGGGGCGTCCCTAGGGTTGGTGTCACCCCTCCGACGATCCCCGCAGGATGGAGCATAGTGGATCAGAGTCTGATCCATTATGCTCCCCAATCCGCAGATCCGATCCATCCTGCGGGGATTGTCGGCTTGCAACCTATATGGGGTTAACTGATTTAAGTAAGGCTGTGCAAGATCTTGTCTGTAACCAGGAAATGCGGCCACGATAGCAGGAACCTCCTCCATCTGACATCACTTCTCGAGCGTGTGCAGACCGGACCGGTTTTGAAAGATCAGTTAACCCTGTATAGGTTGCAAGCCGACGCAAGATGGATCGGATCTGCGGATTGGGGAGCATAGTGGATCGGACTCCGATCCATTTTGCTCAATCCGCAGATCTGAACCATTCAGCTGGGATCGTCAGAAGGGTGACACCAAGTGTTACCGCACCGGGTGACACCAACCCTAGTGACACCCCTGCCCAGTGGGAGTAGAAAAAGTCCCGACGGACATCAGTGGGAAAAAATAATGCCCTATTGTTTGGTATCAGTTGGAAGAATTGTGCCCTACTATTGATGTCATTGGCCCCATCATTGGTGTCATTGGGAGGAATTGTGTCCCATCGTTGGTGTCAGTGGGAGGAATAGTGCCCCATCATTGGTATCAGTGGGGGGAATAGTGCCCCATCATTGGTATCAGTGGGAGGAATAGTGCCCCATCATTGGTGTCAGTGGGAGGAATAGTGCCCCATCATTGGTGTCAGCGGGAGGAATAGTGCCTCATCATTGGTGGCAATGGGAAGATTAATGTCCTATCAGTGGTGTCAGTGGGGGAATAGTGCCTCATCTCTGATGTCAGTGGGAGAAATAGTTCTCCATCATTGATATCAGTGAGAGGAATAGTGCCCCATCATTGGTGTCAGTGGGAGTAATAATGTCTCATCATTGGTGTCATTAGGAGGAATAGTGCCCCATCATTGGTGTCAGTGAGAAGAATAGTGTCCCATCATTGGTGTCAGTGGGAGGAATAGTGCCCCATCATTGGTGTCAGTGAGAAGAATAGTGTCCCATCATTGGTGTCAGTGGAAGGAATAGTGCCCATCATTGGTGTCAGTGAGAAGAATAGTGCCCCATCATTGGTGTCAGTGGGAGGAATGGTGCCCCATCATTGGTGTCAGTGAGAAGAATAGTGCCCCATCATTGGTGTCAATGGGAGGAATAGTTCCCCATCACTGATGGTGTAAGTGGGAATTGTGTCCAATTGTGTCCAATTGCTGGTATCAGTGGATGAAATAGTGCACTAAGGGCCAGATAAAAGCAAGCAAAGGGCCACATCTGGCCCCCGGCCAGCAGTTTGGAGACCACTCCCATATGGAAGAAAAATATATATGAAATATATTTTTCAAATATTCTTCCCAAATATATTGACATATATTTGAAATGCTACAATTTTGTCTGTTTCAATATATTTTCAAGAAATATATATATATTCCAAAATATATTTCAGTAAAAATATACAGTGTATATATATATACTGCATGTTGAAATGCGTTCCTATTACAAAATATATGAAAACTATTTTTAAAAATAAATTTCAAATATCCTGTATGTCTTTAAAAATACAAATCTACATTTTTGGAATGCATTTACAAATATATGTAAAAATATGTTAAAATTGCTTTTTTATGTTAAAAAAAATCTGAAGGATATATTTAAAAAATATATTTTTTTTTAAATATATTCTGCAGATTTTTTTTCCTGGATGGAGGAGATGGCCTTCATAGCTAATAGGGTTTGCTACATGTAAGACATTTTCTCATTGGGAAATCGTTCACGATTATTCGTTGTAATATGTTTGTGATAAGATCCTTGTATTGCAGAGTGGTATAATCCCTGAGGAAGGAGATATTGAAACGCGTTGGATGCCCCGGCCTAATCAACTGTTAAGAGCTAACAAATTGTGTCACTGTGGACATGTTTTGCATATGTATTAGCTGGGGATACCACTGCATAGAATTTGACAATTATTATTTATTTCAGGTACTTATATAGCGCCGTCAATTTACGCAGCACTTTACATATATATTGTACATTCACATCAGTCCCTAACCCTCAAGGGGCGTACAATCTAAGGTCCCTAATCCTCAAGGGGTGTACAATCTAAGGTCCCTAATCCTCAAGGGGTGTACAATCTAAGGCCCCTAACCCTCAAGGGGCGTACAATCTAAGGTCCCTAATCCTCAAGGGGTGTACAATCTAAGGCCCCTAACCCTCAAGGGGCGTACAATCTAAGGTCCCTAATCCTCAAGGGGTGTACAATCTAAGGTCCCTAATCCTCAAGGGGTGTACAATCTAAGGTCCCTAACCCTCAAGGGGGTACAATCTAAGGTCCCTAACCCTCAAGGGGCGTACAATCTAAGGTCTCTAACCCTCAAGGGGCGTACAATCTAAGGTCCCTAACCCTCAAGGGGGGTGCAATCTAAGGTCCCTAACCCTCAAGGGGGGTGCAATCTAAGGTCCCTAACCCTCAAGGGGCGTACAATCTAAGGTCCCTAACCCTCAAGGGGCGTACAATCTAAGGTCCCTAACCCTCAAGGGGCGTACAATCTAAGGTCCCTAACCCTCAAGGGGCGTACAATCTAAGGTCCCTAACCCTCAAGGGGGGTGCAATCTAAGGTCCCTAACCCTCAAGGGGTGTACAATCTAAGGTCCCTAACCCTCAAGGGGTGTACAATCTAAGGTCCCTAACCCTCAAGGGGCGTACAATCTAAGGTCCCTAACCCTCAAGGGGCGTACAATCTAAGGTCCCTAACCCTCAAGGGGGGTGCAATCTAAGGTCCCTAACCCTCAAGGGGGGTGCAATCTAAGGTCCCTAACCCTCAAGGGGAGTGCAATCTAAGGTCCCTAACCCTCAAGGGGCGTACAATCTAAGGTCCCTAACCCTCAAGGGGCGTACAATCTAAGGTCCCTAACTCACATTCATACATACACATACTAGGGACAATTTAGATAGGATCCAATTCACCTAACAGCATGTCTTTGGAGTGTGGGAGGAAACCAGAGTACCCGGAGGAAACCCACACAGGCAGAACATGCAAACTCCAGGCAGGTGGTGCCGTGGTTGGGATTTGAACCAACGACCCGAGTACTGCGAGGCGGAAGTGCTAACCATTTGGCCACTGTGCTGCACAATATGTATATTTCTGGAAACTAACTGTGTTACAGGAAAGACTTTTTGTGAATAACATGGACATGTAAAGTAATGTATGTGAAAAGCTTTGTTCTCAATTTACTGACTTTAATGTCCTTGAAGAGGTCGGAATAATGTAATGAGATTTTGTTTATAAAAATATATGTTGTTTGTTACATGGTTGCCTTCAAAATTCCAAGGAAAAGGGGTTCTCGAGTATTGTGATTTAACAGGGATGGTGGCAACCACATCCACAAAAAAAAATGTTTATTTTAAAAGATGATCATTGTAAGCACCCCTGTCAGTGGTAAATGGTTTGTCTCCACACTCTAACTGCAAGAGTGCTTGCTCTGTTGAAAAACAACAGACATACTGGCCAGATCACCAGATGAAACTAGAAAACTAACGCAGCCATCACATCTAAGAATTGGTAAATTGCAATATAGGAAATGTTTGCTTTTTGGGTTTAACCATCTTCACGCAAGCCGAACGCAAATGTGCGGCCTCCGGGCGTTTGGGCCCACATTTCTATTAAAAAAGGACATATGTGCTGAGAGCGCGCACCCGGCGCGCTCCCAGCACACATGTCCGGTACTCATGGAAAGGTCCCGATCAGGGGCGGACTGACCATTTGGAAACTCGGGCACTGCCCGAGGGCCCTGGGTCAGTAGGGGGCCCCATGATATGCCCCTGGAACCTTTTTCATAAGCTTTTTTGCGTTTTGGCAAGGACACAGGGGCCCCATGATCCCCTATTGCCCGGGGTCCCCATGAGTTGTCAGTCCGCCCCTGGTCCCGATCTCCTCTTTCGATCGGGACCTTTCCCAATCATGTAAGCGCCGTGACGTCGTGTCACGGCAGTCACATGACCCTAAACCCCACCCCCGCCTCCCGGCTTCTGAAACCCTTAAAGGGCCGGGAGCAGGGGCGGACTGACAACACATGGGGCCCCCGGGCAATAGGGGATCATGGGGCCCCTGAGTCCTTGCCCACACTCAAAGGGCACCCAAAAAAGCCTATAAAAGGTACCAGGGGCATTTCATGGGGCCCCCTACTGACCCTGGGCCCTCGGGCAGTGTCCGAGTGCTCAAATGGTCAGTCCGCCTTTGGCCGGGAGGCGCCGGCTCCAAGGGGTTAATACCGCTTTAATCTCAGAATATTGGAAATTCGTATTTATGTTCAGCATCCTAAAAAGCCAGAAGACATAGCTGATGTTCTTGCCAATGAAATGGAAACGCCAGACTTCTGCCAATCTTCAGCATCACAAATAAGGACCAAGTGCCGTTTGACAGATCCAATTTAACAGGCGCCATAAGAACGGCGAGAACAAGCGAGCAATTTGCAGGCAGCGCGGCTCTTGTGCCCTAATTTCTCCGTCTCCGGTTGCTGGTGACCTGTTGGGGTGACACAAAGATCTGCAAATAGCGGCTCTGATGTTCGGGGCTTCTTAGGTTGTTATCTCAGCCTGAATCTCGGCCCGTGCTTTAATTGGGTTTGTGTATGTACAGAGGTATGGGAAGGGAGCGCTTTGTATTGGATCATACTGGGGGGGGGGGGGGGGCAGGACTGAGTCTGCTCTGTAAACAGGATTTATATTACTGGGGGGGGGGGCTATAGAAAAAAATGTTATAACTAATTGGCAGCAATGCCTGTCTGTGATAACAAATGGATTCTCTAGAATGGGAGTCTCCAAACATTTTGGGTATTTGGGGGTATTTGGAGTATTTGGGGGCCAAAAAAGATCATTTTTTTATCAAATCATTTTTTTTAAATGATTTAGAGAACAGATCTCCAAACTACAGCCTGTGGGCCAGATGTGGCCGTTTGCTTGCTTTTTTCCGCCCCTTGGGGCACTTTTCCTTCCACTGATATGAAGAGCTATTCCTTCCACTGACACCAATGATGGGGCACTATTCCTCCCACTGACACCAATGATGGGGCACTATTCCTCCCACTGACACCAATGATGGGGCACTATTCCTCCCACTGATACCAATGATGGGGCACTATTCCCCCCACTGACACCAATGATGGGACACTATTCCTCCCACTGATACCAATGATGGGGCACTATTCCCCCCACTGACACCAATGATGGGACACTATTCCTCCCACTGACACCAATTATGGGGCACTATTGCTCCCACTGATATCAATGATGGGGCACTATTCCTCCCACTGACACCAATGATGGGGCACTATTCCTTCCACTGACACCAATGATGGGGCACTATTCCTTCCACTGACACCAATGATGGGGCACTATTCCTTCCACTGACACCAATGATGGGGCACTATTGCTCCCACTAATACCAATGATGGGGCACTATTCCTCCCACTGACACCAATGATGGGGCACTATTCCTTCCACTGACACCAATGATGGGGCACTATTCCTTCCACTGACACCAATGATGGGGCACTATTCCTTCCACTGACACCAATGATGGGGCACTATTCCTTCCACTGACACCAATGATGGGGCACTATTGCTCCCACTAATACCAATGATGGGGCACTATTCCTCCCACTGATACCAATGATGGGGCACTATTCCTCCCACTGACACCAATGATGGGGCACTATTCCTCCCACTGACACCAATGATGGGGCACTATTCCTTCCACTGACACCAATGATGGGGCACTGTTCCTCCCACTGATACCAATGATGGGGCACTATTCCTCCCACTGACACCAATGATGGGGCTCTATTCCTCCCACTGTCCCCAGTGATGGGGCACTATTCCTCCCACTGACACCAGCGATGGGGCACTATTCCTCCCACTGACACCAGCAATGGGGCACTGTTCTTCCCGTTGATACCAGAAATGGGGAACTAAGTATCCCACTGAAACCAACGATGGGGCACTGTTCCTCCCACTGACCACCAAGCCTGGGGTATTGTTTACTCCCACTGGCCACGATCCAGCCCCCTAAAGTTAGAAGGGCAGTAAACTGACCCTTTGTTTAAAAAGTTTGGACACCGCTGATTTAGAACAGATAAAAAATGTCAGTAAAACAAAGCAAAGAAATTCTGAATAAACTTGAGCCCATTAGACCCTTATATCAGGGTCCCCATCAGAGTTCCACCTTACATCAGAGTCCTAAAACAGATTTAAAAAAATAGATATTTTTTAAATAGATTATTCGGATTTTTTTTAACCTATATTTTTTACATATATTTGTAAATGTATTCCGAAACTGTAGATTTGTATTTTTAAAGACATACAGTATATTTGAAATGTATTTTTAGAAATATTTTTCATATATTTTGTAATAAAAATGCATTTCAGCATACAATATATCAGTGATGGCGAACCTATGGCACGCAGAGCCATCTCAGTGGGCACGCCAGGAAGAAGAGCATGATGAGCGCGCATGGACCGGCCATCCAGATCTCGTCCACACTGGATCCCCATCAAACTACATTTCCCACATGTCTCTGGGGCCAGGGTGGGCGTGGACGAGAGGAAACGGCTCCAATGCGGCTCTGGCACCAGGGGTGATGTACCCGGGGATTGGCGCAGAAGAGAGGAAGAGGCTCCCACACTGCTCCGGGGCCAGGGGCAACGTGTTCAGAGTGGATGGGAATGAGCTGCTGGGTTGGAAGCCACACCGACGCTGCCAGAGGTGAGATTAACTGCTTGCACTGTCGCCTGTCAGTGCCCAGCAGTGTCGCCCATCAGTGCTGCCCATCAGTGCCATCCATCAGTGCCATCCATCAATGATGCCCAGCAGTGCCATCCATCAGTGCCCAGCAGTGTCGCCTGTCAGTGCTGCCCAGCAGTGCCACCTGTCAGTGCTGCCCAGCAGTGCCACATGTCAGTGCCCAGCAGTGTCGCCCATGAGTGCTGCCCATCAGTGCCACCCATCAATGATGCCCAGCAGTGCCATCCATCAGTGCCCAGCAGTGTCACCCATCAGTGCCCAGCAGTGTCGCCTGTCAGTGCTGCCCAGCAGTGCCACCTGTCAGTGCTGCCCAGCAGTGCCACCTGTCAGTGCCCAGCAGTGTCGCCCATCAGTGCTGCCCATCAGTGCGACCCATCAATGATGCCCAGCAGTGTCCAGCAGTGTCATCCATCAGTGCCCAGCAGTGTCACCCATCAGTGCCCAGCAGTGTCGCCTGTCAGCGCTGCCCAGCAGTGCCACCTGTCAGTGCTGCCCAGCAGTGCCACCTGTCAGTGCCCAGCCGTGTCGCCCATCAGTGCTGCCCATCAGTGCGACCCATCAATGATGCCCAGCAGTGCCACCGATCAGTGCCGTCTGTCAGTGCGTCCAGGTAGGCAAGTGGTTAATTGCAGTGTTGGCACTTTGAAATAAAAAAGTTGGTTTGTGTTGCAGTTTTGGGCACTCGGGCTCAAAAAGGTTCGCCATCACTGCAATATATATATACATGTATTTATTGAAATATATTTTGAAATATATTGAATATGGCCAAAATTGTAGTATTTCAAATATACTACACTGTACTATACTACTGCAACTCCCTTCTCACCGGCCTACCCAAGCAAACGCTATTCCCACTCCAGACTATCCTGAACTCAGCAGCCAGACTCATCCACCTCACCAACCGCTCCACCTCTGCCTCCCCCCTCTGCCAATCCCTTCACTGGCTCCCGATTGCCCAACGCATCAAATTCAAACTGCTAACTCTGACATACGAAGCCGTTCATAACGCTGCCCCAAACTACCTCCCCGACCTGATACCCAAATACCACCCAACCCGTGCCCTTCACTCCTCACAAGACCTCCTACTCTCCAGCTCCCTGGTCTCCTCCTCCCACGCCCGACTGCAGGACTTCTGCAGGACTCCCCCCATCCTCTGGAACTCCCTACCCCAATCTATCAGACTGTCACCTACCCTCCTCACCTTCAGGCACACCCTAAAAACCCATCTTTTCAGGGAAGCCTACCCCACCCTCACCTAACAGCCGATCTCCTCCACTCTTCCTACCACTCCATCCCCCACAGCCACTTCCTCCTAGATTGCAAGCTTGAAAGAGCAGGGCCCTTGACCCCCTCGTGTATTGTATTGTACTGTACTGTCTCATGTTCTGTCCCCCACTAAAATGTACAGCGCTGAGCAAACCCTTTGGCGCTATATAAATCCTGTATAATAATAATAATAATATATGTCAATTTATTTGGGAAGAATTAATATATGTCAATTTATTTGGGAAGAATATTTTTAAAATATATTTCTAATATATTTTTCTACCATGTGGGTATCACCTGCTCTCCCAGGAATCCATGGTGTCAGAATTGTCTTATGCAGACAGAACAGGGAAGGAGAATCACACTTGGTGCTTTCATTTGGGCAACTACACACCATAGAGGGATATGCTCTGTTCATTTTTCATTTTAGTTGCTTGCAACCACTTTAAATATATTGAAAATGACTTTTAAAATGACATATTAGAGATTGGACTTACATAAAGTTTAACTGAAACAAAGTCAATTGGTCCAATTGTTTTAATATCCTCATACTATTTTTTGGCTTGCGGCCTCTCTACAATCTTCTGCCTTTTTTCTTTCCTCTTGTAAAATCCATTCCCTCAGCACTAGTAAAAAGCTCAGTCATCAGAGAGGGATCTTTACGCCAGACACTCAACCAGGCTCCATTGGCTCCCCACTTCATCTTCACATCAAAAGGCCCGGTGTGGAGCAGGCGAGTCTTTGATAAGCCGGCCGGGGTGGAATTACGCTTTGTCTTCCATGATTTCTGTATACAAAGTCCTTGGAGAATTGGATAATTATTACGGCTAATTCACATGACGATTCCAAAACTGTCCTGTTCATGTTGTACTTGTCTCTTACTGATCTCGAAATAAAGAGCCCCCCATTTAATGCCCAACTCCGCCTTTAAAGCGGAACCCCAGAAATGTTGCCTCTCCACACTGCTAGGGTAAATGCTTATTAAAGCTACACTCCAGGATCAGGAAATATTTTTGAAGTACGAGAGCCTTGTGTATTCTTCATTGAATCTCGGTGAGCTCTGTGTATTTCTTCCAGATCTGGGCAGTCATCCAGTGTGAGACTTCCTGTAATAAGGACTGATCACTGCTGCTCTCTCTCCATGTGCAGGGTGACTGGTCTGTCTCCGCCCCCTCCTGTAGTTTTCTACAGGCATCCTGTAGTGGGCGGGGCCTGCTGGGTGCCTCCCACAGCTCTGCTATGCACAGCACAGTGATGATGTCACTGCTACGTTTACAAGGCAATATCCAAAGGCATTTGGTGCACACAAAGTGGATTTATATTTTTTGTTTGCTATTGAGGAATATATTTAACTACTTTTCATCCAGGCCAATTCTGACATTTCTCTCCATGTAAAAATCATCATTTTTTTTTTTTGCTAGAAAATGACTCAGAATACCCAAACATTATATACAATTTTGAAGCAGAGGCCCTGGAGAACAAAATTGTGGGTGTTGCAATTTTTTATGTCACACGCAGGGGCGGACTGACCATTTGGAAACTTGGGCACTGCCCAAGGGCACGGGGTCAGTAGGGGGCCCCATGAGATGCCCCTGGTACCTTTTTCATAGGCTTTTTTGAGTTTGGGCAAGGACACAGGGGCCCCATGATCCCCTATTGCCCAGTGGCCCCATGACATGTCAGTCCGCCCCTGGTCACGTGGTATTTACACAGCAAAAATATTTTCAAACTCTTTTTTTTTTTATTCACATGGATTTTAATGCAAAAAAACATAGTATAATGCCCAATTTTTGGTAAAATATAAAAGATGATGTTACGGCAAGTAAATAGATACCTAACATGTCACGCTTTAAAATTGTACACACTCATGGAATGGCGCCAAACTACGATACTAAAAAATCTCCTCACACATTAAAAATGTTTACAGGTAACCAGTTTAGAGCTACAGAGGAGATCCCGTGATATAATTATTGCTCTCGCTATAACATTTGCAGCGATACCTCACATGTGTGGTGCAAACACTGTTTACATATGTGGGCTTGACCTACGCATGCCTTCACCACTGCGTGCGGACGGAGGCATTTGAACTTTTTACAAATTATTATTTATTTATTTTACACTGTACACCAAAGGTGTCAAACTGGCGGCCCTCCAGCTGTTGCTAAACTACAAGTCCCATGAGGCATTGCAAGATTGACAGTTACAAGCATGGCAGAGGCATGATGGGCCTTGTAGTTTTGCAACAGCTGGAGGGCCGCCAGTTTGACATCCCTGCTGTACACCACTGTGATAGAAATAAGGCACCACAGGTCCTCTTTATGGTGAGATCAGGGGTCTATAAGACCCCAAATATCTCTTCTACCCTGGAAAGCATGAGATTAAAAAAAACCCCAACAAAACATTGATCTCTGCTTTACAGGAAAACAATAGCAGTGTTTACATCTGGCAGAAGCAGAAGTGACATCATGACGTCACTTCTGGCCTCCCAGGACCACGGAGATGGCCGGGGACATGCGGTCCATGGCCAACTCTTTAATAACCAGGCAGCACCCCCAGATCGGATACCGATCTCACAGGAGAGCCTGGAGAGGAGTTGAAGGGTGATGAGAGGGGTGATGTGCCTGTAATCAATCCAGAGGCTAATCAGCTGCTAGCATGGTTTTTACATTGTAGGCTGAAATTAAAAAGATACCGGGATGATGCCGGAGAATCGCAGAGCACCTGTCAGGAATGGATTCACCACTGGTGGTGGGACTCACCTGCCGTGTGGGCTGCAGTACCAGGGCTGGCCAGCGGGTGCTCTCAGTAGCCAGAAGCTCACTCCTGCAATCAAGCCATCACCTGAGGCTGATTGCAGGAGGTGTATTTAAGGAATGGCCAGGCCTGCAGTCAGTGCCTTGGTGTATTGTTCCCATGAGCCCTGTACCTGCAACCTGTCTGCTTCCTGCCTTATCCTGACTCTGCTTGATCCTGACTCTGCTTGAACTCTGCCTGCACCGACCTCAGCTACTCCTGACCAATCTTCTGCCTTCTCCTTGTACCTTGTCTGCCTGTTAGCTACCAACCCGGCCCGCCTGACTACGTTGTGCTCCATATACATGTATATATATATATCAGTTTAGGTTTGGGTTTGTTGCACCTTGTTGTATGTATTTGTGTTAGCTTTGGGTTTGGTTTGTTGCACTGCGTTTATGTTTGTGTTGTCCTTAATAAATTATCTTGTTTACACGCTATACCTGAAATCTGTGTTTCCCTGTGTCAGTCCACACACCTCTGGTCATTCCCGGAGCCCTGACAGCACCCTGAGAATAGGTAAGTATATATTCCTTCAACAGGATTGTTAGTAAAAGAGTAAGAAGTGGGCCGGGGCTGTTTTAAGCTCAGTTAGTTCTAGCCTTGAATTCCGTTTTAAGCCCGGGTTCACACATATGCGGTTCGGTACATCGCATGTGATTCGCACAGGAACCGCACCACATTCCTGTGCAAATCACATGCAAATTTTGCGTGGTTCAATTTGAGCCATACATTTTGCATTGCTCAAATCGCACCGCATCCGCACCAAAAAGGTGCAGGATCCTTTTTTTTGTCCACACTAGAATTGGATCACATGGGTATTCACACCTATGCGATCCGATTCTGCACATCACACCGCGTTTTGCAAACTGATTTCGGGGTGTTGGTAACATAACATACACACCCGCAGCAGTTCGCATGAACGGGGAACGATTGTGATTCGGTGCAGAAATCGAACAGAAATCGGTGCAAATTCAGCACCGCAACAGTGTGAACCAGGGCTCAATACACTAATATTCTTATGGTGAAAAATGTTGCTGAAATGAATGGTCGGGGGGGTGAAAATTGTTGTTGAAATTGTTGCTGAAATGAATGGTCGGGGGTTGAAAATTGTTGCTGTAATTAATGGTTGGAGGGTGAAAACTGTTGCTGAAATGAACAGTCGGAGGGTGAAAATTGTTGCTGAAATGAACAGTCGGAGGGTGAAAATTGTTGCTGAAATTGTTGCTGAAATGAATGGTCGGGGGGGTGAAAATTGTTGTTGAAATTGTTGCTGAAATGAATGGTCGGGGGTTGAAAATTGTTGCTGTAATTAATGGTTGGAGGGTGAAAACTGTTGCTGAAATGAACAGTCGGAGGGTGAAAATTGTTGCTGAAATGAACAGTCGGAGGGTGAAAATTGTTGCTGAAATTGTTGCTGAAATGAATGGTCGGGGGGTGAAAATTGTTGCTGAAATGAATGGTCGAGGGGTGAAAATTGTTGCTGAAATTGTTGCTGAAATGAATTGTCGAGGGGTGAAAATTTTTGCTGAAATTGTTGTTGAAATGAATGGTCGGGGGGTGAAAATTGTTTCTGAAATTGTTGCTGAAATGAATGGTCGGGGCATGTAACTTGTTGCTGAAATGAATGGTCGAGGGGTGAAAATTGTTGCTGAAATGAATGGTCGGGGGTGAAAATTGTTGCTGAAATGAATTGTCAGGGGGTGAAAATTGTTGTGAAATTGTTGCTGAAATGAATGGTCGGGGTTTAAAATTGTTGCTGAAATTGTTGCTGAAATGAATGGTCGGGGGTTAAAATTGTTGCTGAAATTGTTGCTGAAATGAATGGTCGAGGGATGAAAATTGTTGCTGAAATGAATGGTCAGGGGGTGAAAATTGTTGTGAAATTGCTGCTGAAATGAATGGTGGGGGGTGAAACTTGTTGCTGAAATGAATGGTCGGGGGTGAAAATTGTTGCTGAAATTGTTGCTGAAATGAATGGTCGGAGATTTGGGTTTTCTTTAAGAGATCAGCAGCATTGAGATGGCAAAAAGGATGAAAAAAGGCAGAAACAATATTTTACTAAGAAAATCAATGCGATTTTAATGATACACAGAGCACAGAGCAAACCGAATGTCATCCAGTTCAGATACAGAATTACTTTAAAAGCGTTAATTGCAGTTAATGTTTTCTGAAATGATTGCCTGCGTTCCTAATACTCTGGAGTTCAGCTTTATACATAAACCCACGTTTTTCTCTTCAGTACTTTTCCCTTAGATCAGACTTCAGTCATTTAGAACGACAAATTAATACGTATTTGGAACCATTACGCCTCTCTTCACATGTACAATCCACATCAGACTGAAGGCAGTATTAGAGCCTCGCAGAGCAGTGAGTAAAGTGAGCAGAGCTGGAATTGTTGCCGGATGGATGCTATATTTAACAAGATACACTTTCTTTCTGCACATTAGACACACACAATTGACTGTTCGCTATTTCCTCCGGAACATCCTACCCCGAGAAAGTGACTGCTAGTGATTATCTACATACAACACGCTGCAATCATGGAGCAAGAGAAAGTTATTTCTGGACATCTATCTATCTATCTATCTATCTATCTATCTATCTATCTATTATCTATCTATCTATCTATCTATCTATCTATCTATCTATTATCTATCTATTATCTATCTATCTATCTATCTATCTATTATCTATCTATTATCTATCTATTATCTATCTATCTATCTATCTATTATCTATCTATCTATCTATCTATCTATCTATCTATCTATCTATCTATCTATTATCTATCTATCTATCTATTATCTATCTATCTATCTATCTATCTATCTATCTATCTATCTATTATCTATCTATCTATCTATCTATCTATCTATTATCTATCTATCATCTATCTATCTATCTATCTATCTATCTATCTATCTATTATCTATCTATCAATCTATCTATCTATCTATCTATCTATCTATCTATCTATCTATCTATCTATCATCTATCTATCTATCTATCTATTATCTATCTATCTATCTATTATCTATCTACAGTTGCAAGAAAAAGTATGTGAACCCCTTGGGATTCCGTGGAGTTTTCCATGAATTGGGCATAAAATGTGCTCTGAACGTCATCTAAGTCACAACAATAGAAGAACACAGTCTGCTGAACATAATACTACACAAACATTAGATGTTGCCATGGTTTAATTGCACATAACATGTAAACATTCACAGTGCAGGGAGGAAAAAGTATGTGAACCTTTGGACTTAATAACTGGTTGACCCTCCTTTGGCAGCAATAACCTCAACCAAACGTTTCCTGTAGTTGCAGATCAGACCTGCACAACGATCTGGAGTAATTTTGTACCAATCCTCTTCACAAAACTGTTTCAGTGTAGCAATATTCTTGGGATGTCTGGTGTGAATCGCTCTTTTAAGGTCATGCCACAGCATTTCAATCGGGTTGAAGTCAGGACTCTGACTGGGCCACTCCAGAAGGCGTATTCTGTGCTGTTGCAGCCATTGTTTTGTTGAATTACTTGTATGTTTTGGGTCATTGTCCTGTTGCATCACCCATCCTCTGCGGAGCTTCAGTTGATGGACAGATGGTCGTACGTTTTCCTGCAAAATGTCTTGATAAACTCTGGAATTCATTTTCCCATCAATGACAACAATCCGTCCAGGCCCTGAGGCAGCAAAGCAGCCCCAAACCATGATGCTCCCTCCGCCATGTTTCACAGTGGGGATGAGGTTTTGATGTTGGTGTGCTGTGCCTTTTTTTCTCCACACATAGTGTTGTGTGTTCTTCCCAAACAACTCAGTCTTGGTTTCATCTGTCCACAGTATATTTTGCCAGTAGTGCTGTGGAACATCCAGGTGCTCTTTTGCAAACTTCAAACGTGCTGCAATATTCTTTTTGGACAGCAATGGCTTCCTCCGTGGTGTCCTCCCATGTACTCCATTCTTGTTTAATGTTTTCCTTATTGTAGATGTGTCAACAAAAATGTTAGCATGTGCCAGAGATTTCTGTAGGTCTTTAGCTGACACTCTGGGATTCTTCTTTACCTCATGCAGCATTCTGCGCTGTGCTCTTGCAGTCATTTTTACAGGACGACCACGCCTAGGGAGAGTAGCAACAGTGCTAAACTTTCCCCATTTGTAGACAGTCTGTCTTACCGTGGACACATGAACATCAAGGCTTTTGGAGATACTTTTGTAACCCTTTCCAGCTTCATGCAAGTCAACAATTCTTGATCGTAGGTCTTCTGAGAGCTCTTTCCTGCGAGGCATGGTTCACATCAGACAGTGCTTCTTGAAACCAGTAAACCCAAAACAGGTGTGTGTTTTTTAAGGGCAGGACAGCTGTCAGCAACACATCCAATATCATCACACTGATTGGAGTCAAGGTTGGCTCACTCCTGGCTCCAATTAGCTCTGGGAGAAGTCATTAAACTAGGGCCTCACATACTTTTTCCTCCCTACACTGTGAATGTTTACATGTTATGTGCAATTAAACCATGGCAACATCTAATGTTTGTGTAGTATTATGTTCAGCAGACTGTGTTCTTATATTGTTGTGACTTAGATGACGTTCAGAGCACATTTTATGCCCAATTCATGCAAAACTTCACGTAATCCCAAGGGGTTCACATACTTTTTC
Source organism: Staurois parvus (assembly GCF_062004578.1). Lineage (NCBI taxonomy): Eukaryota > Metazoa > Chordata > Amphibia > Anura > Ranidae > Staurois > Staurois parvus. The sequence continues at coordinate 48,381 of NW_028319232.1, read as the reverse complement.
TTGCAACTGTATCTATTATCTATCTATCTATCTATCTATCTATCTATCTATCTATCTATCTATCTATCTATCTATCTATTATCTATCTATCTATCTATCTATTATCTATCTATCTATCTATCTATTATCTATCTATCTATCTATTATCTATCTATCTATCTATTATCTATCTATCTATCTATCTATCTATCTATCTATTATCTATCTATCTATCTATCTATCTATCTATCTATCTGTCTATCTATCTATCTATCTATCATCTATCTATCTATCTATCTATCTATCTATCTATTATCTATCTATCTATCTATCTATTATCTATCTATCTATCTATCTATTATCTATCTATCTATCTATCTATCTATCTATCTATCTATCTATTATCTATCTATCTATCTATCTATCTATCTATCTATCTATCTATCTATTATCTATCTATCTATCTATCTATCTATCTATCTATCTATCTATTATCTATCTATCTATCTATCTATTATCTATCTATCTATCTATCTATCTATCTATCTATCTATTATCTATCTATCTATCTATCTATTATCTATCTATCTATCTATCTATCTATCTATCTATCTATCTATCTATTATCTATCTATCTATCTATCTATCTATTATCTATCTATTATCTATCTATCTATTCTATCTATCTATTCTATCTATCTATCTATCTATCTATCTATCTATCTATCTATCTATTATCTATCTATCTATCTATCTATCTATCTATCTATCTATTATCTATCTATCTATCTATCTATCTATCATTTCATAAAAATACTAAATGAACAGTTTACAGTAGGATGGTATAATGACATCTAGTAAAGGTTTTCAGTCATTGAGTTGGATGTTGCACTTGGTTTAGATGTGTATTTATGTAGGATGTAACCTTTTTACTGAAATATGAAATGACAGTAAAACGTGACCCTGAAATACACAGGACTGGGCCTGGGGCAAATATTACAGGGTGGACCTTCCCCTGGAAAGGACGGGTCATTATGATTTACAAGAGAATTCAAAACAAAGGAGGTTGGGCTACACCAAGGAACGCAATGCATGTTCTGAAGTTTGCTCTTTACAGTTAGTCAGTATAGTGTATCAATGAATGTTTTCCCTGATCTTCTTAGCTAGTATACTGAAAATCAAACCACAGATGCAATGCAGCCCCTCTTTGCACTGTCAGTTCCCTACTGATCCCTATGCTGCAGAGTGCAGGGGGGGGGGGCTACAAGCGCCATAGAGATGAATAGGAAAGCTGAGCTGGACCTCCTTATTCATTTCTATGGCACATGTAGTTGCACGCCCCTGAATGTAAACACTGCCCAGCACAGTGCAAATCCCAGCAATGTAAAGCGGTGTAGGGCAACCCTTAAAGTGGTTGTAAAGGCTGAAGGTTTTTTTTAAAAGCATACATTTTTTCCCCCTTTCCAAATCCCCCTTCCCAGCACAAATCCCCTTTCCTGGCAGAGATCCTTCCCCTTAACTTTCCCCTTCTAGCACAAATCCCCCCCCAATCATCCCTACTAGCACAAAATCACCCCCCCAATCATCCCTACTAGCACAAATCCCCCCCAATCATCCCTACTAGCACAAATCCCCCCCCCAATCATCCCTACTAGCACAAATCCTCACCAATCATCCCTACTAGTACAAATCCCCCCCATCATCCCTACTAGCACAAATCCCCCCTATCATCCCTACTAGTACAAATCCTCGCCAATCATCCCTTCTAGCACAAATCCCCCCCAATCATCCCTACTAGCACAAATCCCCCCCAATGATCCCTACTAGCACAAATCCTCGCCAATCATCCCTACTAGTACAAATCCCCCCCCTCATTCCTACTAGCACAAATCCTCCCTATCATCCCTACTAGTACAAATCCTCGCCAATCATCCCTACTAGCACAAATCCCCCCCAATCATCCCTACTAGCACAAATCCCCCCCAATGATCCCTACTAGCACAAATCCTCACCAATCATCCCTACTAGCACAAAATCACCCCCCCAATCATCCCTACTAGCACAAATCCCCCCCCCAATCATCCCTACTAGCACAAATCCCCCCCAATCATCCCTACTAGCACAAATCCTTGCCAATTATCCCTACTAGCACAAATCCCCCCCCCCCAATCATCCCTACTAGCACAAATCCCCCCCAATGATCTCTACTAGTACAAATCCTCGCCAATCATCCCTACTAGCACAAAATCACCCCCCCCAATCATCCCTACTAGCACAAATCCCCCCCAATCATCCCTACTAGCACAAATCCCCCCCAATCATCCCTACTAGTACAAATCCCCCTATCATCTCTACTAGTACAAATCCCCCCCAATCATCCCTACTAGCACAAATCCCTCCATTTCAGGTACTTATATAGCGCCATCAATTTACGCAGCACTTTACATATATATTGTACATTCACATCAGTCCCCGCCCCCGGGGAGCGTACAATCTAAGGGCCCTAACCCTCAAGGGGCGTACAATCTAAGGTCCCTAACCCTCAAGGGGAGTACAATCTAAGGTCCCTAACCCTCAAGGGGCGTACAATCTAAGGGCCCTAACCCTCAAGGGGCGTACAATCTAAGGTCCCTAACCCTCAAGGGGAGTACAATCTAAGGTCCCTAACCCTCAAGGGGTGTACAATCTAAGGTCCCTAACCCTCAAGGGGAGTACAATCTAAGGTCCCTAACCCTCAAGGGGCGTACAGTCTAAGGTCCCTAACCCTCAAGGGGCGTACAATCTAAGGTCCCTAACTCACATTCATACATACACATACTAGGGCCAATTTATACAGGAGCCAATTAACCTACCAGCATGTCTTTGGAGTGTGAGAGGCAGGGGAGGACTGACAATTCATGGGGCCCCGGGCAATAGGGGATCCTGGGGGCCATGTCCTTGACCACACTCAAAGCACACCTAAAAAGCCTATAAAAAGGTACCAGGGGCATTTCATGGGGCCCCCTACTGACCCTGGGCCCTCGGGCAGTGCCCGACTGCTCTAATGGTCAGTCCGCCCCTGGTGGGAGGAAACCAGAGTACCCGAAGGAAACCCACGCAACGACAAAAAATGCAAATGAGGAAAAACGCCGCTAATCACGGCAAAACCCAGCTAACTGCTAATGCAAAAAAGCTAAAATAAAGCTGAAAAACTGACGTATTTAACGTGACTTTACACAGCTAACATTACCAGTGTTATCAAAACACCCCGTGTGCAAGGAGCCTTAGGTAAAAAAATGCTAACGCACAAAAATGCAGCAAAACGCTAATGCAAAAACACAGAAAAGCTTGATTTTTTAACGTGACTTTAAATAGCTAACGCTACGGCCGTTTTTAACACGCCCTGTGTGCATGAGGCCTTAGAAGCCATCTCCTATCTACAGCCATTCAAAGTCCACAATTTACACAGCATTTCTCAGCTTCAGAAAGCAGAAGGCATGGATCTGATGTCACACACTGCAAAGCATAGAGAGAGGAGCTGGGTGTAATCTGAGACATGAGTGGAGGGAATGAACCCCACCCCCTTTCTACACAGCCTCACAGGGAACAATGCACAGCGGAGGCTGTCGCTCATCTGCGTGGGGTGGTGACATCTCCAGGGATTGTCTGGTGTCCGCATAGATAGACTGTCAGAATTGATTCATGTAGATAGCAGAGGAATAAAACAGCAGACAGAAATCACACTTGGTGCTTTGGATTGAGGAAAGTACACACTATAGAGGGATATGCTTTCTTCCTTTTTCATTTCAGAGGTTTATAACCACTTTATCCTTTACAAGGTTTTTCTAGGCTCACTTCAACCAGTGTGCGACAGGGTCACTTTAAACAAAAGCGAATATACAATTCATCAAACCACAGCTTGTCAGATACATTCATATGTTCAGGCATATCATACACATTAGCATTGGTTAGGAAAATATACATTTTCTGCCTCATGCTGCAGCATGCTGTTCAACCTGGTAACAACGTAACACTGACGTTTGAATGGAAACATTATTACTAGAGATGAGCGAATCGAAGTATCCGAAGTGGAATTCGAGTCGAATTTCGGAAAAATTTCGATTCGTGCCGAATCCGAAAAACAGCCTAATTCGGACGCGCGAATCGAAATTTTTCCGAAAATGGCGGCTGACATGTGCGGCGACGGAGCGGGGATGTCGGGGAAGGCGCGCAGACAAGGCGCGCTGCCCCATAATGCATTCCTCAACGACATGTGATCGCATCAGCCAATCAGCAGCCAGCCAGCCAGCACTGTGTAATGGTCGAGGTATATATAGCGGCCATTTTGGAAATCTTCATTTGCCTGCAGTCATTGAACAGAGGCAGACCGCTCTGTACTAGGGACAGGGACAGAGTTAGGGCCACAGAAACAATACTTGGGGACAGAGAGAAGTTACTTAGGGACAGAGAACCATTACTCAGGGACACAGACTTGTTAATGAGGGCCACAGAATCGTTCTTTAGGGACAAAGAAACGCTAGTTAGGGCCACAGAATTCATACTCAGGGACAGACAGAATTGTTACTCAGTGCCAGAGAATTGTTACTTAGGGCCACAGAAACGTTATTAGGGCCACAGAATTTTTACTCAGGGACAGACAGAATTGTTACTGAGTGCCAGAGAATTGTTACTCAGGGACAGACAGAATTGTTACTGAGTGCCAGAGAATTCTTACTCAGGGCCACAGAATTCATTCTCAGGGACAGACAGAATTGTTACTCAGGGACAGACAGAATTGTTACTGAGTGCCAGAGAATTGTTACTCAGGGACAGACAGAATTGTTACTGAGTGCCAGAGAATTGTTACTCAGGGACAGACAGAATTGTTACTGAGTGCCAGAGAATTGTTACTCTCACAGACACAAAATTGTTACTTGCACAGACACAGAATTGTTACTTGCACAGACACACAATTGTTACTCAGGGCCACAGAATTCATACTCAGGGACAGACAGAATTGTTACTGAGTGCCAGAGAATTCTTACTCAGGTCCACAGAATTCATACTCAGGGACAGACAGAATTGTTACTCAGGGACAGACAGAATTGTTACTGAGTGCCAGAGAATTGTTACTCAGGGACAGACAGAATTGTTACTGAGTGCCAGAGAATTGTTACTCTCACAGACACAAAATTGTTACTTGCACAGACACAGAATTGTTACTTGCACAGACACACAATTGTTACTCAGGGCCACAGAATTCATACTCAGGGACAGACAGAATTGTTACTGAGTGCCAGAGAATTGTTACTCAGGGACAGACAGAATTGTTACTGAGTGCCAGAGAATTGTTACTCTCACAGACACAAAATTGTTACTTGCACAGACACAGAATTGTTACTTGCACAGACACACAATTGTTACTGAGTGCCAGAGAATTGTTACTCAGGGACAGACAGAATTGTTACTGAGTGCCAGAGAATTGTTACTCAGGGACAGACAGAATTGTTACTGAGTGCCAGAGAATTGTTACTCAGGGACAGACAGAATTGTTACTGAGTGCCAGAGAATTGTTACTCTCACAGACACAAAATTGTTACTTGCACAGACACAGAATTGTTACTCGCACAGAGACAGAATTGTTACTCAGGGCCACAGAATTCATACTCAGGGACAGACAGAATTGTTACTGAGTGCCAGAGAATTGTTACTCAGGGACAGACAGAATTGTTACTGAGTGCCAGAGAATTGTTACTCTCACAGACACAAAATTGTTACTTGCACAGACACAGAATTGTTACTTGCACAGACACACAATTGTTACTGAGTGCCAGAGAATTGTTACTCAGGGACAGACAGAATTGTTACTGAGTGCCAGAGAATTGTTACTCAGGGACAGACAGAATTGTTACTGAGTGCCAGAGAATTGTTACTCTCACAGACACAAAATTGTTACTTGCACAGACACAGAATTGTTACTCGCACAGAGACAGAATTGTTACTCAGGGCCACAGAATTCATACTCAGGGACAGACAGAATTGTTACTGAGTGCCAGAGAATTGTTACTCAGGGAAGACAGAATTGTTACTGAGTGCCATAGAATTGTTACTCAGGGACAGACAGAATTGTTACTGAGTGCCAGAGAATTGTTACTCTCACAGACACAAAATTGTTACTTGCACAGACACAGAATTGTTACTCGCACAGAGACAGAATTGTTACTCAGGGCCACAGAATTCATACTCAGGGACAGACAGAATTGTTACTGAGTGCCAGAGAATTGTTACTCAGGGACAGACAGAATTGTTACTGAGTGCCAGAGAATTGTTACTCTCACAGACACAAAATTGTTACTTGCACAGACACAGAATTGTTACTTGCACAGACACACAATTGTTACTGAGTGCCAGAGAATTGTTACTCAGGGACAGACAGAATTGTTACTGAGTGCCAGAGAATTGTTACTCAGGGACAGACAGAATTGTTACTGAGTGCCAGAGAATTGTTACTCAGGGACAGACAGAATTGTTACTGAGTGCCAGAGAATTGTTACTCTCACAGACACAAAATTGTTACTTGCACAGACACAGAATTGTTACTCGCACAGAGACAGAATTGTTACTCAGGGCCACAGAATTCATACTCAGGGACAGACAGAATTGTTACTGAGTGCCAGAGAATTGTTACTCAGGGACAGACAGAATTGTTACTGAGTGCCAGAGAATTGTTACTCTCACAGACACAAAATTGTTACTTGCACAGACACAGAATTGTTACTTGCACAGACACACAATTGTTACTGAGTGCCAGAGAATTGTTACTCAGGGACAGACAGAATTGTTACTGAGTGCCAGAGAATTGTTACTCAGGGACAGACAGAATTGTTACTGAGTGCCAGAGAATTGTTACTCAGGGACAGACAGAATTGTTACTGAGTGCCAGAGAATTGTTACTCTCACAGACACAAAATTGTTACTTGCACAGACACAGAATTGTTACTCGCACAGAGACAGAATTGTTACTCAGGGCCACAGAATTCATACTCAGGGACAGACAGAATTGTTACTGAGTGCCAGAGAATTGTTACTCAGGGACAGACAGAATTGTTACTGAGTGCCAGAGAATTGTTACTCTCACAGACACAAAATTGTTACTTGCACAGACACAGAATTGTTACTTGCACAGACACACAATTGTTACTGAGTGCCAGAGAATTGTTACTCAGGGACAGACAGAATTGTTACTGAGTGCCAGAGAATTGTTACTCAGGGACAGACAGAATTGTTACTGAGTGCCAGAGAATTGTTACTCAGGGACAGACAGAATTGTTACTGAGTGCCAGAGAATTGTTACTCTCACAGACACAAAATTGTTACTTGCACAGACACAGAATTGTTACTCGCACAGAGACAGAATTGTTACTCAGGGCCACAGAATTCATACTCAGGGACAGACAGAATTGTTACTGAGTGCCAGAGAATTGTTACTCAGGGACAGACAGAATTGTTACTGAGTGCCAGAGAATTGTTACTCTCACAGACACAAAATTGTTACTTGCACAGACACAGAATTGTTACTTGCACAGACACACAATTGTTACTCAGGGCCACAGAATTCATACTCAGGGACAGACAGAATTGTTACTGAGTGCCAGAGAATTCTTACTCAGGGCCACAGAATTCATACTCAGGGACAGACAGAATTGTTACTCAGGGACAGACAGAATTGTTACTGAGTGCCAGAGAATTGTTACTCAGGGACAGACAGAATTGTTACTGAGTGCCAGAGAATTGTTACTCTCACAGACACAAAATTGTTACTTGCACAGACACAGAATTGTTACTTGCACAGACACACAATTGTTACTCAGGGCCACAGAATTCATACTCAGGGACAGACAGAATTGTTACTGAGTGCCAGAGAATTGTTACTCAGGGACACCTAATCGTTGAATTAAATAGTATGTCAGACAACATGCAGAGGAGTGGCAGAGGAGGCAATGTTTTAGGAGCGAGCAGACGTGGCAGCAGAGGAAGGGGTCGAGGCAGCAGTATTCGCAGCCAGAGGCCAGTGCTCCCGGTGTCATCCAGCGGTCGTGTCTCCACCGACAACCCTGCCGTCATTGATTGGTTGGCTCGGTCGTCTTCCTCTTCCCAGGTCACCTCTGACACCTACAGCCAACGGTCGGTGGGTACGTCAGACACAACCGTTAGTTGGCATGGCCCGGGACCAAGCCCACTGAAATCACGTGTCCTCTACCTGCCCCTGTCCTTTGCTGTTCCCTCACCAAGCGAAGTATCGCATGCTGTGGGCTCAGCCCCACTGTACAGTGAGGAAGAGCTAACAGAGGGCGGTCAGGAACGGGGGGAGACATCGGCCTTTTCAGCAGCCAAGCGAACAAGTACTGGCGAGGAGAGTGGCTCGGTAGCCGGTCTAGAGACAGGTCTGTCTCCTGACCCAGACGCAGCCGAGGGGGCTAGTAGTGAGGCGGAGACCCTACTTGATGATGAGGAGGTTGATCGCACTTGGCAGCCTCGTCGTCATCAGGCAATTTCTTCCGCATCATCAGGAGAAGAGGGTGGCAGCTTGGCAGCGAGCAAAACAGTCGGTGGGTTGCCCAGGAGACAGCAGCAGGGTCGCATCAGTGTCAGTGGAGCCAAACGTCCACGGAGTAGAGCACCAGCTCCACTGCAGCCTACCACCACGGCCAGTAGTGGTGCCGGTGCGCACGGAGGAAGTAGCAGTCAGCCAGTGAAGAGTAGCGGGGGCAAAGTTTCCTACTCGGTGGTGTGGCAATTTTTCCTCAAGCCGCCCGAGGAAGTAAACGTAGCCGTATGTCGACTATGTGGCCAGAAATGCAAGCGTGGCCAGGGGGCCCATGTTGGGACTACAGCGTTGCGTCAGCATATGCAGCGTCACCATTCGGTGGCCTGGGAAAACCGTGATAAACATACGGCGGTTCTGCCTGCCCCAGCCCCCGCTCCATCACCCGCTCCGTTACTTGCTCCGTCACCCGACGTCGTCAATCGCCCTCTATCAGCCAGTCAAGGCTCCAACACCTCTGCTGAGGGGAGTTGTCGCTCATTGGCATCTTCCGCTCGTTCAGATGCTCCTTCTCCTGCTACTCCTCTTCTCGGATTCCGTCAACAGTCTTTCTTGGAATCCGTATCCAAGAGACAACAGTTTGCGAGCACGCACCCGACGGTGCAAAAGCTGAACGTCCTCCTGTCCAAGTTGCTGGTGCTGCAGTCCCTCCCTTTCCAACTGGTGGACTCAGCACCTTTCCGAGAAATGATGGCTTGTGCCGCGCCGCGGTGGAGAGTGCCAAGCCGTCATTTCTTTGCCCAAAAGGCAGTGCCAGCCCTGCATTCACATGTAGAAGAGATGGTGGGCCAGTCTTTGAGCATGTCGGTCTCTGCCAAAGTGCACGGCAGCGCCGACGTGTGGAGCTGTAACTACGGTCAGGGACAGTACATGTCATTTACGGCCCACTGGGTGAACGTGGTGCCGGCACAGCCGCACCAGCAACTTGGACAGGTCACGACGCTTTTGCCTCCACGTTTGCACGTCCTTGGTCCAGCAAGCATGTCCGCCTCTACCACCTCTTTTTCCGCCGTGTCCTCAGCCGCCACCCCCGTGCCAAGTCCCATTACCCGACCGGCATATCACATGTGCAGGGCGCAACGGTGTCACGCTGTGCTGCACCTGGTATGCCTTGGCGAACGTAGTCACACAGGGGAGGAACTGCTGAGTGTAATGAACAGAGAAATCGACAGATGGCTGTCTCCGCGCAAACTAAAAATCGGAACCATGTTGACTGACAACGGAAAGAACATGGTGTCTGCTCTGCGTCAAGGAAGGTTGTGCCATGCGCCATGCATGGCTCACGTGTTCAATCTGGTTGTCAAGCGGTTCCTAAAATCCACCATCCCACTGCAAGACATCCTTAAAATGTCACGTAAACTGTGCATGCATTTCAGCCATTCCTACACCGCAAAGAACACCCTCATTGAGCTGCAGCGGCAGAACGGAATTCCACAGCATCGCCTGATCTGCGACGTTGCAACAAGGTGGAATTCAACCCTACACATGTTAGACCGCCTTTACGAGCAGCGAAAGGCCATCACCGATTTCCTGATGTTACAAGCGGATAAAGGTACTCCCCTGTGTAACTTAGATGTCAGCCATTGGCAGCTCATGCGTGACACCTGCCGCTTGCTCAGGCCCTTTGAGGAGGCCACGCTATTCGTGAGTCGGCAGGACTATGGGATGAACGACGTCATTCCTCTGTTGCACGTCCTGGAACAAATGCTGTTAACAATGGCTGGTCAGGGTGCGGTAGACGTGGCGCACAGATCTCAACGCCACATGACCCCTGTGGGGGCAGGACAGGAAGAAGAGGAGGAGGTAGAGGAGGACATTTGTGCTCAGGAATTATTGAGTGAAATGGGTGGTTTTTCCACTCAGCGGACAGGAGTGGAGGAGCAGGAGCATCTGGTAGAGGAGGAGGAGGAGGAGACAGAGGACCCAGACGCACCGTGGCAGTATGCTGTGGAGATGGAGGCAGGGAGTCCCTCGCATTCCTTGGCACAAATGGCCCATAGCATGCTCGGTTGCTTGCGTAGCGACAGCCGAATAATAACCATCAGACAGAGGGATGACTTTTGGCTGTCCACCTTGTTGGACCCTCGCTACCGGTCCAAAATGGTGGCCTTTTTCACACCTGCTGAGAGGGAGGCCAAAATTACGTACTATAAAAACCACCTATGTAGTCAGTTGGTCTCTGCCTTTGTGCGCCAACGTCCATCCTCAGACACTGTGGGCCCTGTGCGCTCGCGTTCCGCTGGCATGGCAGCAGGGGAGGGGTGGGGTGGTAGGAGCAGTGGCAGCTCCACCAGCAGCGGCTGCCTCAGTCTGCAGTCGATGATGAGTAGCTTTCTTCACCAGCGCAGTGAGGAAACTACTAACCAGCCGCAGCAGCAGCAGCAGCATCAGGTGGACCTGGAGCAGGAGCTCAAACAACAGGCTTGGGCCTACTTGGACAGCACCCTGCCAACCGAGGTAGACAATCCCCTTGACTACTGGGCAACGAAACTTGACCTTTGGCCCCAACTAGCTGAATTTGCCCTTGAAAGGCTGTCATGCCCGGCCAGTAGCGTGGCATCGGAGCGCGTGTTTAGTGCGGCAGGAGGTATTGTAACTCCGCGGAGGACACGACTGTCCACCCAAAGTGTGGAGAGACTCACGTTTGTGAAAATGAATCAGGCGTGGATTAGTCTGGATTTCAAACCACCAGTTCCTGACACAACTGACTAAATCCGCCATGAATCATGCCTCAAACATGTGCCACTTTCAGGTCTCCTCACACTGCTGGTGTGTTGAATTTTTTGACATAGGGTGCTGGCAGATTACGGGCCTCCTATAGCTGCTGCCAGGCCCCTAATCTGCCATAGGCCCCTATATACCGCCTCCTCCTGCTGCTGCCAGGTCCAGAGTCTCTCATGGGTCCCTGTACGGCCTCCCATTGCTGCTGTCTCCATCGCCACACTCTGCTGCCATGTGCCACTTTCAGGTCTCTTCACACTGCTGGTGTGTTAAATTTTTTGACATAGGGTGCAGGCAGATTACGGGCCTCACATAGCTGCTGCCAGGCCCCTAATCTGCCATGGGCCCCTATATACCACCTCCTCCTGCTGCTGCCAGGTCCAGAGTCTCTCATGGGTCCCTGTACGGCCTCCCATTGCTGCTGTCTCCATCGCCACACTCTGCTGCCATGTGCCACTTTCAGGTCTCTTCACACTGCTGGTGTGTAAAATTTTTTGACATAGGGTGCTGCAAGATAACGGGCCTCACATAGCTGCTGCCAGGCCCCTAATCTGCCATGGGCCCCAATATACCGCCTCCTCATGCTGCTGCCAGGTCCAGAGTCTCTCATGGGTCCCTGTACGGCCTCCCATTGCTGCTGTCTCCATCGCCACACTCTGCTGCCATGTGCCACTTTCAGGTCTCTTCACACTGCTGGTGTGTTAAATTTTTTGACATAGGGTGCTGCAAGATAACGGGCCTCACATAGCTGCTGCCAGGCCCCTAATCTGCCATGGGCCCCTATATACCACCTCCTCCTGCTGCTGCCAGGTCCAGAGTCTCTCATGGGTCCCTGTACGGCCTCCCATTGCTGCTGTCTCCATCGCCACACTCTGCTGCCATGTGCCACTTTCAGGTCTCTTCACACTGCTGGTGTGTAAAATTTTTTGACATAGGGTGCTGCAAGATAACGGGCCTCACATAGCTGCTGCCAGGCCCCTAATCTGCCATGGGCCCCAATATACCGCCTCCTCATGCTGCTGCCAGGTCCAGAGTCTCTCATGGGTCCCTGTACGGCCTCCCATTGCTGCTGTCTCCATCGCCACACTCTGCTGCCATGTGCCACTTTCAGGTCTCTTCACACTGCTGGTGTGTTAAATTTTTTGACATAGGGTGCTGCAAGATAACGGGCCTCACATAGCTGCTGCCAGGCCCCTAATCTGCCATGGGCCCCTATATACCGCCTCCTCATGCTGCTGCCAAGTCCAGAGTCTGTCATGGTCCCTGTACGGCCTCCCATTGCTGCTGTCTCCATCGCCACACTCTGCTGCCATGTGCCACTTTCAGGTCTCTTCACACTGCTGGTGTGTTAAATTTTTTGACATAGGGTGCAGGCAGATTACGGGCCTCACATAGCTGCTGCCAGGCCCCTAATCTGCCATGGGCCCCTATATACCACCTCCTCCTGCTGCTGCCAGGTCCAGAGTCTCTCATGGGTCCCTGTACGGCCTCCCATTGCTGCTGTCTCCATCGCCACACTCTGCTGCCATGTGCCACTTTCAGGTCTCTTCACACTGCTGGTGTGTTAAATTTTTTGACATAGGGTGCAGGCAGATTACGGGCCTCACATAGCTGCTGCCAGGCCCCTAATCTGCCATGGGCCCCTATATACCACCTCCTCCTGCTGCTGCCAGGTCCAGAGTCTCTCATGGGTCCCTGTACGGCCTCCCATTGCTGCTGTCTCCATCGCCACACTCTGCTGCCATGTGCCACTTTCAGGTCTCTTCACACTGCTGGTGTGTAAAATTTTTTGACATAGGGTGCTGCAAGATAACGGGCCTCACATAGCTGCTGCCAGGCCCCTAATCTGCCATGGGCCCCTATATACCGCCTCCTCATGCTGCTGCCAAGTCCAGAGTCTGTCATGGTCCCTGTACGGCCTCCCATTGCTGCTGTCTCCATCGCCACACTCTGCTGCCATGTGCCACTTTCAGGTCTCTTCACACTGCTGGTGTGTTAAATTTTTTGACATAGGGTGCTGGCAGATTACGGGCCTCCTATAGCTGCTGCCAGGCCCCTAATCTGCCATGGGCCCCTATATACCGCCTCCTCATGCTGCTGCCAAGTTCAGAGTCTGTCATGGGTCCCTGTACGGCCTCCCATTGCTGCTGTCTCCATCGCCACACTCTGCTGCCATGTGCCACTTTCAGGTCTCTTCACACTGCTGGTGTGTTAAATTTTTTGACATAGGGTGCAGGCAGATTACGGGCCTCACATAGCTGCTGCCAGGCCCCTAATCTGCCATGGGCCCCTATATACCACCTCCTCCTGCTGCTGCCAGGTCCAGAGTCTCTCATGGGTCCCTGTACGGCCTCCCATTGCTGCTGTCTCCATCGCCACACTCTGCTGCCATGTGCCACTTTCAGGTCTCTTCACACTGCTGGTGTGTAAAATTTTTTGACATAGGGTGCTGCAAGATAACGGGCCTCACATAGCTGCTGCCAGGCCCCTAATCTGCCATGGGCCCCTATATACCGCCTCCTCATGCTGCTGCCAAGTCCAGAGTCTGTCATGGTCCCTGTACGGCCTCCCATTGCTGCTGTCTCCATCGCCACACTCTGCTGCCATGTGCCACTTTCAGGTCTCTTCACACTGCTGGTGTGTTAAATTTTTTGACATAGGGTGCTGGCAGATTACGGGCCTCCTATAGCTGCTGCCAGGCCCCTAATCTGCCATGGGCCCCTATATACCGCCTCCTCATGCTGCTGCCAAGTTCAGAGTCTGTCATGGGTCCCTGTACGGCCTCCCATTGCTGCTGTCTCCATCGCCACACTCTGCTGCCATGTGCCACTTTCAGGTCTCTTCACACTGCTGGTGTGTTAAATTTTTTGACATAGGGTGCAGGCAGATTACGGGCCTCACATAGCTGCTGCCAGGCCCCTAATCTGCCATGGGCCCCTATATACCGCCTCCTCCTGCTGCTGCCAGGTCCAGAGTCTCTCATGGGTCCCTGTACGGCCTCCCATTGCTGCTGTCTCCATCGCCACACTCTGCTGCCATGTGCCACTTTCAGGTCTCTTCACACTGCTGGTGTGTAAAATTTTTTGACATAGGGTGCTGCAAGATAACGGGCCTCACATAGCTGCTGCCAGGCCCCTAATCTGCCATGGGCCCCTATATACCGCCTCCTCATGCTGCTGCCAAGTCCAGAGTCTGTCATGGTCCCTGTACGGCCTCCCATTGCTGCTGTCTCCATCGCCACACTCTGCTGCCATGTGCCACTTTCAGGTCTCTTCACACTGCTGGTGTGTTAAATTTTTTGACATAGGGTGCTGGCAGATTACGGGCCTCCTATAGCTGCTGCCAGGCCCCTAATCTGCCATGGGCCCCTATATACCGCCTCCTCATGCTGCTGCCAAGTTCAGAGTCTGTCATGGGTCCCTGTACGGCCTCCCATTGCTGCTGTCTCCATCGCCACACTCTGCTGCCATGTGCCACTTTCAGGTCTCTTCACACTGCTGGTGTGTTAAATTTTTTGACATAGGGTGCAGGCAGATTACGGGCCTCACATAGCTGCTGCCAGGCCCCTAATCTGCCATGGGCCCCTATATACCGCCTCCTCCTGCTGCTGCCAGGTCCAGAGTCTCTCATGGGTCCCTGTACGGCCTCCCATTGCTGCTGTCTCCATCGCCACACTCTGCTGCCATGTGCCACTTTCAGGTCTCTTCACACTGCTGGTGTGTTAAATTTTTTGACATAGGGTGCTGCAAGATAACGGGCCTCACATAGCTGCTGCCAGGCCCCTAATCTGCCATGGGCCCCTATATACCGCCTCCTCATGCTGCTGCCAAGTCCAGAGTCTGTCATGGTCCCTGTACGGCCTCCCATTGCTGCTGTCTCCATCGCCACACTCTGCTGCCATGTGCCACTTTCAGGTCTCTTCACACTGCTGGTGTGTTAAATTTTTTGACATAGGGTGCAGGCAGATTACGGGCCTCACATAGCTGCTGCCAGGCCCCTAATCTGCCATGGGCCCCTATATACCGCCTCCTCCTGCTGCTGCCAGGTCCAGAGTCTCTCATGGGTCCCTGTACGGCCTCCCATTGCTGCTGTCTCCATCGCCACACTCTGCTGCCATGTGCCACTTTCAGGTCTCTTCACACTGCTGGTGTGTTAAATTTTTTGACATAGGGTGCAGGCAGATTACGGGCCTCACATAGCTGCTGCCAGGCCCCTAATCTGCCATGGGCCCCTATATACCGCCTCCTCCTGCTGCTGCCAGGTCCAGAGTCTCTCATGGGTCCCTGTACGGCCTCCCATTGCTGCTGTCTCCATCGCCACACTCTGCTGCCATGTGCCACTTTCAGGTCTCTTCACACTGCTGGTGTGTTAAATTTTTTGACATAGGGTGCTGGCAGATTACGGGCCTCACATAGCTGCTGCCAGGCCCCTAATCTGCCATGGGCCCCTATATACCGCCTCCTCATGCTGCTGCCAAGTCCAGAGTCTGTCATGGTCCCTGTACGGCCTCCCATTGCTGCTGTCTCCATCGCCACACTCTGCTGCCATGTGCCACTTTCAGGTCTCTTCACACTGCTGGTGTGTTAAATTTTTTGACATAGGGTGCAGGCAGATTACGGGCCTCACATAGCTGCTGCCAGGCCCCTAATCTGCCATGGGCCCCTATATACCGCCTCCTCATGCTGCTGCCAAGTTCAGAGTCTGTCATGGGTCCCTGTACGGCCTCCCATTGCTGCTGTCTCCATCGCCACACTCTGCTGCCATGTGCCACTTTCAGGTCTCTTCACACTGCTGGTGTGTTAAATTTTTTGACATAGGGTGCAGGCAGATTACGGGCCTCACATAGCTGCTGCCAGGCCCCTAATCTGCCATGGGCCCCTATATACCGCCTCCTCCTGCTGCTGCCAGGTCCAGAGTCTCTCATGGGTCCCTGTACGGCCTCCCATTGCTGCTGTCTCCATCGCCACACTCTGCTGCCATGTGCCACTTTCAGGTCTCTTCACACTGCTGGTGTGTTAAATTTTTTGACATAGGGTGCAGGCAGATTACGGGCCTCACATAGCTGCTGCCAGGCCCCTAATCTGCCATGGGCCCCTATATACCGCCTCCTCCTGCTGCTGCCAGGTCCAGAGTCTCTCATGGGTCCCTGTACGGCCTCCCATTGCTGCTGTCTCCATCGCCACACTCTGCTGCCATGTGCCACTTTCAGGTCTCTTCACACTGCTGGTGTGTTAAATTTTTTGACATAGGGTGCTGGCAGATTACGGGCCTCACATAGCTGCTGCCAGGCCCCTAATCTGCCATGGGCCCCTATATACCGCCTCCTCATGCTGCTGCCAAGTCCAGAGTCTGTCATGGTCCCTGTACGGCCTCCCATTGCTGCTGTCTCCATCGCCACACTCTGCTGCCATGTGCCACTTTCAGGTCTCTTCACACTGCTGGTGTGTTAAATTTTTTGACATAGGGTGCAGGCAGATTACGGGCCTCACATAGCTGCTGCCAGGCCCCTAATCTGCCATGGGCCCCTATATACCGCCTCCTCCTGCTGCTGCCAGGTCCAGAGTCTCTCATGGGTCCCTGTACGGCCTCCCATTGCTGCTGTCTCCATCGCCACACTCTGCTGCCATGTGCCACTTTCAGGTCTCTTCACACTGCTGGTGTGTAAAATTTTTTGACATAGGGTGCTGCAAGATAACGGGCCTCACATAGCTGCTGCCAGGCCCCTAATCTGCCATGGGCCCCTATATACCGCCTCCTCATGCTGCTGCCAAGTCCAGAGTCTGTCATGGTCCCTGTACGGCCTCCCATTGCTGCTGTCTCCATCGCCACACTCTGCTGCCATGTGCCACTTTCAGGTCTCTTCACACTGCTGGTGTGTTAAATTTTTTGACATAGGGTGCTGGCAGATTACGGGCCTCCTATAGCTGCTGCCAGGCCCCTAATCTGCCATGGGCCCCTATATACCGCCTCCTCATGCTGCTGCCAAGTTCAGAGTCTGTCATGGGTCCCTGTACGGCCTCCCATTGCTGCTGTCTCCATCGCCACACTCTGCTGCCATGTGCCACTTTCAGGTCTCTTCACACTGCTGGTGTGTTAAATTTTTTGACATAGGGTGCAGGCAGATTACGGGCCTCACATAGCTGCTGCCAGGCCCCTAATCTGCCATGGGCCCCTATATACCGCCTCCTCCTGCTGCTGCCAGGTCCAGAGTCTCTCATGGGTCCCTGTACGGCCTCCCATTGCTGCTGTCTCCATCGCCACACTCTGCTGCCATGTGCCACTTTCAGGTCTCTTCACACTGCTGGTGTGTTAAATTTTTTGACATAGGGTGCTGCAAGATAACGGGCCTCACATAGCTGCTGCCAGGCCCCTAATCTGCCATGGGCCCCTATATACCGCCTCCTCATGCTGCTGCCAAGTCCAGAGTCTGTCATGGTCCCTGTACGGCCTCCCATTGCTGCTGTCTCCATCGCCACACTCTGCTGCCATGTGCCACTTTCAGGTCTCTTCACACTGCTGGTGTGTTAAATTTTTTGACATAGGGTGCAGGCAGATTACGGGCCTCACATAGCTGCTGCCAGGCCCCTAATCTGCCATGGGCCCCTATATAACGCCTCCTCATGCTGCTGCCAAGTTCAGAGTCTGTCATGGGTCCCTGTACGGCCTCCCATTGCTGCTGTCTCCATCGCCACACTCTGCCATGTGCCACTTTCAGGTCTCCTCACACTGCTGGTGTGTTGAATTTTTTGACATAGGGTGCTGGCAGATTACGGGCCTCCTATAGCTGCTGCCAGGCCCCTAATCTGCCATAAGCCCCTATATACCGCCTCCTCATGCTGCTGCCAAGTCCAGAGTCTGTCATGGGTCCCTGTACGGCCTCCCATTGCTGCTGTCTCCATCGCCACACTCTGCCATGTGCCACTTTCAGGTCTCCTCACACACTGCTGGTGTGTTGAATTTTTTGACATAGGGTGCTGGCAGATTACGGGCCTCCTATAGCTGCTGCCAGGCCCCTAATCTGCCGTAGGCCCCTATATACCGCCTCCTCATGCTGCTGCCAGGTCCAGAGTCTCTCATGGGTCCCTGTACGGCCTCCCATTGCTGCTGTCTCCATCGCCACACTCTGCCATGTGCCACTTTCAGGTCTCCTCACACTGCTGGTGTGTTCCATTTTTTGTCATAGGGTGCTGGCAGATTATGGGCCTCCCATAACTGCTGCCAGGCCCCTAATCTGCCATGGGCCCCTATACCGACTCCTCATGCTGTGACGTTGCAACAAGGTGGAATTCAACCCTACATATGTTAGACCGCCTTTACGAACAGCAAAAGGCCATCACAGATTTCCTGATGTTAAAAGCAGATAAAGGTACTCCCTGTGTAACTTAGATGTCAGCCATTGGCAGCTCATGCGTGACACCTGCGCTTGCTCAGGCCCTTTGAGGAGGCCACGCTATTCGTGAGTCGGCAGGACTATGGGATGAACGACGTCATTCCTCTGTTGCACGTCCTGGAACAAATGCTGTTAACAATGGCTGGTCAGGGTGCGGTAGACGTGGCGCACAGATCTCAACG
The DNA here is from genome assembly GCF_062004578.1 of Staurois parvus. Taxonomy (NCBI): domain Eukaryota; kingdom Metazoa; phylum Chordata; class Amphibia; order Anura; family Ranidae; genus Staurois; species Staurois parvus. Next base: position 29,525 of record NW_028319232.1, on the reverse strand, counting down.
CCACATGGCCCCTGTGGGGGCAGGACTGGAAGAAGAGGAGGAGGTAGAGGAGGACATTGGTGCTCAGGAATTATTGAGTGAAATGGGTGGTTTTTCCACTCAGCGGACAGGAGTGGAGGAGCAGGAGCATCTGGTAGAGGAGGAGGAAGAGGAGACAGAGGACCTAGACGCACCGTGGCAGTATGCTGTGGAGATGGAGGCAGGGAGTCCCTCGCATTCCTTGGCACAAATGGCCCATAGCATGCTCGGTTGCTTGCGTAGCGACAGCCGAATAATAACCATCAGACAGAGGGATGACTTTTGGCTGTCCACCTTGTTGGACCCTCGCTACCGTTCAAAAATGGTGGCCTTTTTCACACCTGCTGAGAGGGAGGCCAAAATAACGTACTATAAAAAACACCTATGTAGTCAGCTGGTCTCTGCCTGTCTGCGCCAACGTCCATCCTCAGACACTGTGGGCCCTGTGCGCTCGTGTTCCGCTGCCATGGCAGCAGGGGAGGGGTGGGGTGGTAGGAGCAGTGGCAGCTCCACCAGCAGCGGCTGCCTCAGTCTGCAGTCGATGATGAGTAGCTTTCTTCACCAGCGCAGTGAGGAAACTACTAACCAGCCGCAGCAGCAGCAGCAGCATCAGGTGGACCTGGAGCAGGACCTCAAACAACAGGCTTAGGCCTACTTGGACAGCACCCTGCCAACCGAGGTAGACAATCCCCTTGACTACTGGGCAACGAAACTTGACCTTTGGCCCCAACTAGCTGAATTTGCCCTTGAAAGGCTGTCATGCCCGGCCAGTAGCGTGGCATCGGAGCGCGTGTTTAGTGCGGCAGGAGGTATTGCAACTCCGCGGAGGACACGACTGTCCACCCAAAGTGTGGAGAGACTGACGTTTGTGAAAATGAATCAGGCGTGGATTAGTCTGGATTTCAAACCACCAGTTCCTGACACAACTGACTAAATCCGCCATGAATCATGCCCCAAACATGTGCCACTTTCAGGTCTCCTCACACTGCTGGTGTGTTCCATTTTTTGTCATAGGGTGCTGGCAGATTACGGGCCTCCCATAGCTGCTGCCAGGCCCCTAATCTGCCATGGGCCCCTATACCGCCTCCTCATGCTGCTGCCAAGTCCAGAGTCTCTCATGGGTCCCTGTACGGCCTCCCATTGCTGCTGCCTCCATCGCCACACTCTGCCATGTGCCACTTTCAGGTCTCCTCACACTGCTGGTGTGTTCCATTTTTTGTCATAGGGTGCTGGCAGATTACGGGCCTCCCATAGCTGCTGCCAGGCCCCTAATCTGCCATGGGCCCCTATACCGCCTCCTCATGCTGCTGCCAGGTCCAGAGTCTCTCATGGGTCCCTGTACGGCCTCCCATTGCTGCTGTCTCCATCGCCACACTCTGCCATGTGCCACTTTCAGGTCTCCTCACACTGCTGGTGGGTTCCATTTTTTGTCATAGGGTGCTGGCAGATTACGGGCCTCCCATAGCTGCTGCCAGGCCCGTAATCTGCCATGGGCCCCCGTACCGACTCCTCATGCTGCTGCCAGGCCCGTAATCTGTCATGGGCCACTGTTGTCGCTTGTTGGCATATTCCGCTCGTTCAGATGCTCCTTCTCCTGCTACTCCTCTTCACGGATTCCGTCAGCAGTCTTTCTTGGAATCCGTTTCCAAGAGACAACAGTTTGCGAGCACGCACCCGACGGTGCAGAAGCTGAACGTCCTCCTGTCCAAGTTGCTGCTGCCAGGCTCGTAATCTGTCATGCGCCCCTGTACCGCCTCCTCATGCTGCTGCCAGGTCCAGAGTGTGTCATGGGCCCCCGTACCGACTCCTCATGCTGCTGCCAGGCCCGTAATCTGTCATGGGCCCCTGTACCGCCTCCCCATGCTGCTGCCAGGTCCAGAGTGTGTCATGGGTCCCTGTACGGCCTCCCATTGCTGCTGCCAGGCCCGTAATCTGCCATGGGCCCCTGTACCGACTCCTCATGCTGCTGCCAGGCCCGTAATCTGTCATGGGCCCCTGTACCGCCTCCTCATGCTGCTGCCAGGTCCAGAGTGTGTCATGGGTCCCTGTACGGCCTCCCATTGCTGCTGTCTCTATCGCCACACTCTGCCATGTGCCACTTTCAGGTCTCCTCACACTGCTGGTGGTTTCCATTTTTGTCATAGGGTGCTGTATGGCCTCCCATTGCTGCTGCCTCCACCGCCACACTGTGGCTCCACACTCTGGTTTTGGCCCCGTGACTGCCCAAATGAGTGAAGTGTGCGGTGATTCTAAGATCGACGGCACTCATCTGCATGTCATACTGACTGACAGTATTATTTCTCTTCCCCAGCAGACTCCAAGGGCATTTAAATTAAAGGTACAGTGTTCTGCACTAATATTAAGTCTCTCTGAAGCCTAGAAACACCCTTTTTTAAGTTAAATTCACAGCGAATTTATTCGACTCGAATCGAATATTGTCCACGAATTCGCCGAATCAGTCGAATCGAATTTTTCATTTCTTCGCTCATCTCTAATTATTACACATGATATGACCATCAATGCATTAAATACTAACAAAAAGCCCAGCATTTCTTACAATTAGATGGTAACGTTTGGAGGCACTGGAGGAGCAATGTACAAAGTGTATCGGTACGTTGTAACTACAATTATCTCATTATTCATGCTTCCCTAAACTGTGAAATCTGTCTTATATTGGTGTTAGATAAAAGCTAGAAAATAGTTTGACACTAATGTCGGCTATAGACGGGTCAAAAATCGGCCAATTTTTCAGCCGGAAAAAAAAATCGTCCGATTTCGCACCGTTAGTGGGATAATTGGTCGGGCTTTATGCACATTTTTTTTTATCGGGCATGTTGGAAAATTTGTGGGCTGATTTTGACGATCGGCCAATTTTCCCGGCAATGATGGGCAAATCGGCCGATCGTTTTACCGATATAAAAATTCTGCGCATGAGCCGTGACCTGCAAGAAGAAGAAAAAGAAGAAGAAGAAAAGAAGAAGAAGAAGAAAAAGAAGAAGAAGAAGAAGAAAAAGACGATGTAGAAGAAGAAGAAAAAGAAGAAGAAGAAGAAAAAGAAGATGTAGAAGAAGAAGAAAAAGAAGATGTAGAAGAAGAAGAAAAAGAAGAAGATAAAGAAGAAGAAGAAAAAGAAGATGTAGAAGAAGAAGAAAAAGAAGAATAAGAAAAAGAAGATGTAGAAGAAGAAGATGTAGAAGAAGAAGAAAAAGAAGATGTAGAAGAAGAAGAAAAAGAAGAAGATAAAGAAGAAGAAGAAAAAGAAGATGTAGAAGAAGAAGAAAAAGAAGAATAAGAAAAAGAAGATGTAGAAGAAGAAGAAAAAGAAGAAGAAGAAAAAGAAGATGTAGAAGAAAAGAGAAGAAGAATTCCAGTCCGCTATTATATTTTATATGAAAAGTCTTGTGGTTGAAACAAATGTATCCATTTGTATCCAAATAAAACCATCTGTATCCGAAATGGATACAAATAGATACATTGTTGCAACCGCAAGACTTTTCATATAAAATATAATAGTGGACTGAAATTCTTCTTCTTCTTATTACTCTTCTATTCTTATTCTTTTTCTTTTTTCTTCTTCTGCTTCTTATGTATTGTTCCCCTGTGTGCTCCCCTGTCTCTGCAAGTAATTATGGGGTTAAATGCTGGCCATAGACGGGACGAAAATCGGCCGATTTTTTTTTTACCGTTGGTGTAACGTCAGCCGATCGAACTACCAATTTTTTTTTTTTTTTTTAAACAGCTGATTTTCTACCCATCTATGACCTGCATAATGGGTCTATTTATAAAAAAAAAAAAACATAAAATTGCTGTGTGATTGTCCCAAGTGTTCTCACAGCTGTCACCAATAATCCCCATAATGATTGCTAGCACCATCTAGTGGCCATAATATGGTATTTTCCTGATTGCAGGCAATCATGGAAAGTAAAACTATTAAACAAATTGCAGGGATTTTTTGTGACAACTGTAAGAATGCTTGAGACTCCTAAGTATGCTGAGTGAACAAACCCCAATCAAAACTAAAAATGAGGATTTTGTTTTACAAAGTCCAGAAGTAAATCCCCTGTAGCTACAGGTAGCGAAACAATCCTCTATGTAGAGTGGTTGGCTTCTTGTTAGAAGGCTGCCACAGGACATCCAATTCATCTGAGATTGGATTAGGCTCCATTCAGACCTGTGTGAGGGTGTTTGCACTTGCTGGTAGGGCAGCCCTTTCATTATAAGCCCACTGCTTATTTGGCTTTCTGATTTCTTATGATCATCAGCTCCATCTAGTGGCCATAATACAGTATTTGTCCTGAAATATCTCAATGAGGAAAAATACCTCATTATTATGGCCATTACATGGAGCTGACAATCATCGGAAATCAACCTATTAAGGGTTTTCATTTATTATATAGCTATGTAATATTATTGTCGGCTCTATCTAGCCATAATGCAGTATTTTTCTTGAAATCTCTCAATCAGTGGCCATTATGGCCACTGGATGGCGCTGACAAGCATAGGAAATCAATGTATTAAGCAAAATATGGTCAGAATTTGTGATGATTTGGCAAACGCTTTTGACATTTGTCCAGCTAATTTTTTTTTTTATAAATAGACCCCTAGCCCCCGGTCCACATATCAGCGTTCCTGCGGGCCACGTTTTGCACATTCATTTGAATGGACTCCCGTGCTCCGGGACACGCAGGGAAGAAGTCCCTTCACTTCTTCTGAAAGCGCAGCCAGCACAGAAACCTCAGTTCCCAGTACGGTTGCAATTTCCAGTGGGGGCGGCGTGCCACTAGAACTAATGGCACCCACCCGCGGGTCCGCATTCCTCTGTGCGGGTGATGCGGCTGCACGGATTTTTGTGCGGATCCGCAGCGGCACCACCCGCACATATGTGAACCTAGCCTTAGTGTTAGTCCTATGTAATAGGTAAGACTATATCCAACCTAAACCTAACTAGTCTTAAAAATGCCCCCTCCTCCTCCTAACACCCACGCTAACTAACGTGTGTAAGAAAGATGTATATACTTACCTATTTTAAGCCCGCTCCCGTCTGGTCACATGATCTTCCCTGTGTGTCAGCCAGCGGCGGCTGCAGGGGAGAAGAGAGAGCGCTTGACAATGGCTGGGAATGCCTGGAAGCAGTGATGTCACTTGCCTTGACTATAGTAACTCCCTCCTCATTGGCCGACCTCATCACAGGCTATCCCCTCTTCAGTCTATCATGAATTCTGCTGCCAGACTCATCCACCTTACTAACCGTTCTGTATCAGCCATCCCTCTCTGTCAATCCCTCCACTGGCCTCCACTCAGTGTCCTCCATCCCTCTCTGCCAATCCCTCCACTGATCTCCACTCAGTGTCCTCCATCCCTCTCTGCCAATCCCTCCACTGGCCTCCACTCAGTGTCCTCCATCCCTCTCTGCCAATCCCTCCACTGACCTCCACTCAGTGTCCTCCACTCCTCTCTGCCAATCCCTCTACTGGCCTCCAATCAGTGTCCTCCATCCCTCTTTGCCAATCCCTCTACTGCCCTCCACTCAGTGTCCTCCATCCCTCTCTGCCAATCCCTCCACTGGCCTCCACTCAGTGTCCTCCACCCCTCTCTGCCAATCCCTCCACTGGCCTCCACTCAGTGTCCTCCACCCCTCTCTGCCAATCCCTCCACTGGCCTCCACTCAGTGTCCTCCACCCCTCTCTGCCAATCCCTCCACTGGCCTCCACTCTGTGTCCTCCATCCCTCTCTGCCAATCCCTCCACTGACCTCCACTCAGTGTCCCCCACCCCTCTCTGCCAATCCCTCCACTGGCCTCCACTCAGTGTCCTCCTCCCCTCTCTGCCAATCCCTCCACTCAGTGTCCTCCATCCCTCTCTGTCAATCCCTCCACTGGCCTCCACTCAGTGTCCTCCATCCCTCTCTGCCAATCCCTCCACTGGCCTCCACTCAGTGTCCACCATCCATCTTTGCCAATCCCTCTACTGGCCTCCACTCAGTGTCCTCCATCCTTCTCTGCCAATCCCTCCACTGGCCTCCACTCAGTGTCCTTCATCCCTCTCTGCCAATCCCTCCACTGGCCTCCACTCAGTGTCCTTCATCCCTCTCTGCCAATCCCTCCACTGGCCTCCACTCAGTGTCCTCCATCCCTCTCTGCCAATCCCTCCACTGACCTCTACTCAGTGTCCTCCATCCCTCTCTGCCAATCCCTCCACTGGCTTCCCATTGCCCAACGGATATAATTCAAAACATTAACAATAACATATAAAGCCATTTATAACTCCGCCCCAAATTACATCACCGATCTTGTCTCCCAATATCACCCAAACCGTACTCTCCGCTTCTCGGACGACCTCCTGCTCTCTAGCTCCCTTGTCTCCTCCTCCCATGCTTGTCTCCAGGACTTCTCCAGAGCTTCCCCCATCCTCTGGAATCACTTTTAGGCGATCTCTGAAAACCTCTCTCTTCAGGGAAGCCTATCCTGCCCTCAGCTAATAATGGAATCTTCTACTCTTCCAACCAGTCCATCCCCCACAGTTACTACCTTTTGTACCACTAGCCCCTCCCTCCTAGATTGTAAGCTCCGAGGACAAGGGCCCTCCTATCCCTCTTGTATTGAACTGTATTGTTGCTGTATTGTCTCCCGTTGTATTATAAAGCGCTGAGCAAACTGTTGGCACCATAAATCCTGTATAATAATATAATAAAGGCTCCCATTGCCCATCCGTTGCCGGCAGTCCCTCTTCTCCCTTGCAGCCACCGCTGACGGACACAGGGGAGTCGGATCACGTGACTGGAGTGGGCTGAAAAAACAGTAGGTAAGTATATATATCTTTCTTACAGTGTGTAGTCAGCATAGGCGTTAGGAGGGAGCATTGTTAAGACTAGTTATCTTTAGCCTGGAATTCTACTTACCTAACACCTAGAACTAACACTTAGAAATCTATTTATACGAAAAAAAAAAAAATTGCTGGGCAAATGTCACAAGCATTCGCCCAATCATCCACAAACTCTGTCCACAAAAGAAGAAGAAGCATCTGTCATAGATTCTTCTACCTGCCGGTCACTCGTTCTTTTCAGCGTGTGCACACTGAGCCGTGAATGCGCAGCTCAGTGTACAGCCTCGGCACGGCTCGTGCTGAGTTGAAGTGACTCCCATGTGCATGCAAGGGAGTTACCTCATCCGAGCCTGGCCAATCGAGCGGCTACACTCAGAAGGAAAGGAGAAGATGGAAGCACAGGCAATGGAAGGGATTGCTAACATCACAATGCTGGGGCAGGATCTCATTGGTTGGTTAGTCTACCATAATGTGCTCATATGCTGTGCATACAGGCACCAGTGGCGTCCCAGGGCAGGTGCGGGGGGTGCGCGCCGCACCGGGTGACACCTACCGCACGGGGTGACACCGGACCCGCTCCACGAAAAGGTAAGTTGTATAGCAAGCCGACGATCCCCGCAGGATGGATCGGATCTGTGGATTGGTAAGCATAATGGATCGAATCTGCGGATTGAGCATAATGGATTGGACTCCGATCCATTATACTCCCCAATCCGCAGATCCGATCCATTCTGCGGGGATCATCGGCTTTCTTTACAACTTACCTTTTTGTGGAGCGGGTCCAGTGTCACCCCGTATAGGTTGCATGCCGACAATCTCCGCAGGATTGATCGGATCTGCGGATTGGGAAGCATAATGGATCAAATCTGCGGATTGAGCATAATGGATTGGACTCCGATCCATTATGCTCCCCAATACGCAGATCCGATCCATCCTGCGGGGATCGTCGGCTTTCTTTACAACTTACCTTTTTGTGGAGTTGGTCCGGTGTCACCCCATATAGGTTGCATGCCGACAATCCCCGCAGGATGGATCGGATCTGTGGATTAGGGAGCATAATGGATCGGAGTCCAAGCCGTTATGCTCAATCCACAGATCCGATCCATTCTGCAGGGATCGTCGGAGGGGGTGTCACCAAGTGTTATCACAACGGGTGACACCAGCCCTAGGGACACCCCTGACAGTCACATTATGATTAAAAGCTTCTGGGCAGGGACGGGACAAGGGGTGGGCAGGAGGGGCGGCTGCCCTGGGTGCAGTGGAGATTTTGGAGGGTTGTGCTAGAATGGGTGATTTGGAGGGGGATTTGTACTAGGAAAGTGGTTTTCTGTTAGGAGGGGAAATTTGAGGGGGGGGGCAGAATTTGCGTTGGAGAGGGGTTATTGGGGAGATCCGTGCCGGGAGAAGGGTTTTAGGAGGAGGGGAGAGGATTTATACTCAGAGGGGAAATTTGAAGAGTAGAGGAATTGTATAAGGCGGGAGGAATTGGGGAGGGAGATATTTTCAGTTGGGAGGGGGATTTGTACTTTAAGAGAGGGAAGTATTATGAGGGTCGAGTTTTGGCTTGCAAAGGGAATTTATGCTTAGTAGTAAGTGTGAAGATTAGTGCACAATTTTTTTTTTGGGGGGGGGGGATTGGGGGGGGGCATATAATTAATGCCCAGACATTTGGGGGGTGCAATTTGGCATCTTAGCCCTGGGCACTAGATGACCTTTCCTCAGCACTGCTTCTGGGGGCCCATTTTTGTTCCTGTTGGCAGTTTATTTCCGCATTAGGGTAAACATGAGGAATTGAGCCACCTTGAGGAAACATTCTCCCGTATCCCATGACTTTGGAAGTGCAGTTGCTCCAGAGCTCAGTAAATGAGGGGAAACTCTGCTGACTTCCATCATCCAATCACGTGTAGGCAAAAATGCTGTTTTTTATCTTCCTTGCATGTGATTGGGTATTCTTTGCATAGTGAAGCTTTGCCTCGTTTACAAAGCTCTGGAGCAACTGCACTTTAAAGAGTACAACTGCACTTGCAAAGTGCACAGTCTATTTGACTTTAGTAATTCAACCCCAAAGTCTTACGTTTTCTTTCGAATTAGCCATTAGTAGAAAAGCCTGTCCTCTGCCAGCATGCTGCACAGACCCTTGCTCTCTGTGTGGAAGAAGGAGTCTCTCTGCAGAGGTCTGGCAAACCCCTTGTTGAGTCAAAGCTAGAGCTTTCCAGTCAACAGAGAGCATGAGATTTTGCTGATTGCAGAGCTATAGGTGACTCGGCAGCAGGTGTTTCCAACCTCTACAGCAGGGGACTCCAACCTTTCTAAAAAAAAAGGACCAGTTTACTATCCTTCAGACTTTAGGAAGGCTGGATTGTGGCCATTGGGAAAAGAAAATGTCCCGACATCAGCAGGGAAAGAAAACAATGCCCCATCTTTGGTGTCAGTGGGAGGACTAGTGCCCCATTGTTGGTGTCATTGGGAGAAATTGTGAGCTATCGTTGGTGTCATTAGGAGGAATTGTGCCACATTGTAGGTGTCATTGGGAGGAATTGCGCGCCATTGTTGGTGTCATTTGGAGGAATTGTCCACGTCGTTGGTGTCATTGGAAAGAATTGTGCCCCATCGTTGGTGTCAATGGAAGGAATTGTGCCCCATTATTGGGGTCATTGAAAGGAATTGTGCCCCATCATTGGTGTAAGTGGTAGGAATTGTGCCCCATCATTGGTGTTAATGGAAGGAATTGTACCCCATTATTAGTGTCATTGGGAGGAATTGTGTCCCATCGTTGGTGTCATTGAAAGGCATTGTGCCCCATCATTAGCGTAATCGGTAGGAATTGTGCCCCATCGCTGGTATTAATGGAAGGAATTGTATCCCATTGTTGGTGTCATTGAATGGAATTGTGCCCCATCATTGGCGTAATTGGTAGGATATGTGCCCCATCATTGGTGTCAGTGGGTGGAATAGTGCCCCATCATTGGCGTAATTGGTAGGAATTGTGCCCCATCATTGGTATCAGTGGGAGGAATAGTGCTCCATCATTGGTATCAGTGGGAGGAATAGTGCCCCATCATTGGTGTCAGTGGGAGGAATAGTGCCCCATCATTGGTATCAGTGGGAGGAATAGTGCCCCATCATTGGTGTCAGTGGGAGGAATAGTGCCCCATCATTGGTATCAGTGGGAGGAATAGTGCCCCATCATTGGCGTCATTAGAGGAAATTCTGCCCCATCATTGGTATCAGTGGGAGGAATAGTGCCCCATCATTGGTATTAGTGGGAGGAATAGTGCCCCATCATTGGTGTCAGTGGGAGGAATAGTGCCTCATCATTGGTGTCAGTGGGAGGAATAGTGCTCCATCATTGGTGTCAGTGGGAGGAATAGTGCCCCATCATTGGTGTCAGTGGGAGGAATAGTGCCCCATCATTGGAGTCAGTGGTAGGAATAGTGCCCCATCATTGGTATCAGTGGGGGGAATAGTGCCCCATCATTGGTGTCATTGGGAGGAATTGTGCCCCATCATTGGTTTCAAGGGGAAGAATTATGCTCCATCATTGGTGTCAGTGGGGGGAATAGTGCCCCATCATTGGTTTCAAGGGGAGGAATAGTGCCTTATCATTGGTGTTAGTGGGGGAATTGTGCCCCATCATTGGTTTCAATGGGAGGAATTATGCTCCATCATTGGTGTTAGTGGGAGGAATAGTGCCCCATCATTGGTGTCAGTGGGAGGAATAGTGCCCCATCATTGGTGTCAGTGGGAGGAATAGTGCCCCATCATTGGTGTCAGTGGGAGGAATAGTGCCCCATCATTGGTGTCAGTGGGAGGAATAGTGCCCCATCATTGGCTTCAATGGGAGGAATTATGCTCCATCATTGGTGTTAGTGGGGGAATTGTGCCCCACTGTTGATACTGTACCAGTGGATGAAACAGTGCCCCAAGGGCTGGATAAAAGCTAACAAAGAGCTGCATCTGGCCCTTGGGCCACAGTTTGGAGACCACTGCTCTACACAGGGACCACTGTTTCCACACAGAGGGCAAGGGTCATATTTTGCAGCATGCTGGCAGGGGACAGGCTTACTGAGGGAAACAAGTTGTAAGACTTTGCATACCTTTTTGTTTTTTTAGTTAAATTAAACTGAAAGTTGAATTGGGCTTTAAATAAATAAATAATAAAACTAATGAAGAGCGACAGCACAAAAAAAAAAAAAAAATACTGAGCAACGGTTACAAATAGGAAAATTGTAATGTGAAGATAATAATTAAAAACATATTGATGTGACACTTCCCTGCCCGCCATAAAGGTGTACCTATGCATTCTGTGTGTGTTGCATTTTCTTCTTTCTGTCATCTACATCTGTGTTTTGTCTTCCTAGCCCTTCTTTTAATTGAACAAAGAAAATTCTTCTCCCCGGTGAATGGAGAATATAAACGCCCGATCTGTCTGGTTTAGTGCCATTGTTTGGAAGAATGAATCCGGCGAGGGATCTTTTAGGAATGACGGACGTGCACCTCTGTCTGTCGTTACCTTTATACACTTTGTGCGCAATCATTGCTCTTTCCCTTCTTCAATAAGCCCCAGTGTCTCCTTTTTTTTTTTTCGCTTAGTTCTTTGTCTTTAGGATTTGTGTCTGTTATGTACCACCTCCCAAAGCTTCTCCGTTCCCCTTCAAAACACACACTTCGTCTGCTCATTGGATTCCATCTAGGGAATTCCCATTCTACACCAGCCCTTTGTAGTAAACGGCAGAGAACGCTGTAGTATGAGAGGGGGGGGGGTAAAAAAAAAAGCTTCATTCTTACCTGCATCCTCCATCCTGCGGAGGCAAAGCATCAGATTCCTCCACCAGCTTGGCATAGCTGCTGCCGGGAGGGAGAGCCAGCACTGAGCCGTGATGGTATTCAGCTGGAACAGGGAAGAGCGGTAGAGGAGAGAGATGATGGTGCTATGCTGTCACAGTGCAGCCCATCGCTTGCCTACGTTGCACGGGGGAGCCCAGTGTGTCTGCTGCACAGCGCAGGGGGCTCATCACCTCTCAATGCGAGCTCCTGCATGCAGCCTCATGTTCCCCCTGCAGTGACAGAGCACAGAGGGGAGCACACAGATGGCTCTGCTCAGGCCTGCATGGAGGGTGACTTAATGCTGCATGACGGATCACCATTTATATGTTCTGAAAGAGAGGGGAAAAAAAAGAACAAATTAACCACTTTGCTGCTCAGAGGATATTGGCTACAAAAGAGAAACCTCTGTGTGTGTGCTGCACTAACACATGATTTTTGACATTTTGACATCCACTGTGAATGTTGCTTGTGGCGATCAGGGATTCAAAAAACAACTAATACAAGTGCAAATAAAATCATTTGAGCCAGATGTAGAACTCCCAGCCTTGACGCAGGATTCGGGAGTAAGCATTGTGCTGCCCTAATTACATTGCACCTGCATGTTGGGAATGGGATGTGATCACTGATCCTCATTCCTGATGCCACACTGTGCTGCTGTGAGTGCCCCGCTATACACACCACTGACACCATACTGTGCTGCTGTGAGTGCCCCGCTATACACACCACTGACACCATACTGTGCTGCTGTGAGTGCCCCGCTATACACACCACTGACACCATACTGTGCTGCTGTGAGTGCCCCGCTATACACACCACTGACACCATACTGTGCTGCTGTGAGTGCCCCGCTATACACACCACTGACACCATATTGTGCTGCTGTGTGCCCCGCTATACACACCACTGACACCATACTGTGCTGCTGTGTGCCCCGCTATACACACTACTGACACCATACTGTGCTGCTGTGAGTGCCCCGCTATACACACTACTGACACCATACTGTGCTGCTGTGAGTGCCCCACTATACACACCACTGACACCATATTGTGCTGCTGTGTGCCCCGCTATACACGCCACTGACACCATACTGTGCTGCTGTGTGCCCCGCTATACACACTACTGACACCATACTGTGCTGCTGTGAGTGCCCCGCTATACACACTACTGACACCATACTGTGCTGCTGTGAGTGCCCCGCTATACACACTACTGACACCACACTGTGCTGCTGTGTGCCCCGCTATACACACTACTGACACCATACTGTGCTGCTGTGAGTGCCCCACTATACACACTACTGACACCATACTGTGCTGCTGTGTGCCCCGCTATACACACTACTGACACCATACTGTGCTTCTGTGAGTGCCCCGCTATACACACCACTGACACCATACTGTGCCGCTGTGAGTGCCCCGCTATACACACTACTGACACCATACTGTGCCGTTGTGAATGCCTCGCTATACACACTAATGACACCATACTGTGCTGCTGTGAGTGCCCCGCTATACACACTACTGACACCATACTGTGCTGCTGTGAGTGCTCCCCTATACACACTACTGACACCATACTGTGCTGCTGTGAGTGCCCCGCTATACATACCACTGACACCATACTGTGCTACTGTGAGTGCCCCGCTATACACACTACTGACACCATACTGTGCTGCTGTGAGTGCCCCGCTATACACACTACTGACACCATACTGTGCTGCTGTGAGTGCCCCGCTATACACACTACTGACACCATATTGTGCTTCTGTGTGCCCCGCTATACACACTACTGACACCATACTGTGCTGCTGTGAGTGCCCCGCTATACACACTACTGACACCATACTGTGCTTCTGTGAGCTCCTGTCTAAACATACTACTGACACCATACTGTGCTTCTGTGAGCTCCTGTCTAAACATACTACTGACACCATACTGTGCTGCTGTGAGCTCCTGTCTATACATACTACTGACACCATACTGTGCCCCTGTGAGCTCCTGTCTATATGTAAAACTGACACCATACTATGCTGCTGTGAACGGCTGTCCATATGTACTACTGACACCATACTGTGACTGTCGGTGTGAGCTCTTGTCTGTCCATACCTCTTATATTAATACCACCCAACTTTTTGAGATGGGAGTAAGGGACACTTATTCGAAAAAGTATGTAGGCATAGGACACCCCCTGCCACGCCCCTTTAAAGGAGAATTATACCAGAAAAAGATTAGTTAAACCCACAATTGCATTTTTTTTTACCACTACTATTCCTTTATACTGGATTTTTAAATTTACAAATGCAGCAATTTAAAAATTGGATGAAAGGTTTAGCACTTGGAAACACTTTTTGAAAGATAAAAAGTGTATTTTATATACAACTATATAGATCAGACCAAAATGAGGAGGAAAGAGGGACAGAGGGACGTTGTTCCAAATCAGGGACAGTCCCTCGAAATCAGGGACAGTTGGGAGCTATGCAGTGCTGCTGTAAGTGTCTCCCTGTCCATACCACTGACACTACTATTACAATATGCTGCTATGACCTCCAGCCTGCACGAGCTACTGACACCATTCTGTGCTGCATTGAGCTGCTGCCTGTCCATACCTCTTGTAGTAAAACCTCTGTGTGGATGTGAGCTGCGGCCTGTGCTGATCCTTGACATCATCAGGCTGCTGTGAGCTCCTGCTTATCTATACTTCCGACACTGAAACTACACTGTGCTGCTGTGAGAAACTGCTGGGCTAGATCCCTAACATCACATGATGCTCTTGCCCATCCAGATCCCCGACATCCCACAGTCATGATTTGAGATTCTGACTGTCCTAATCCCTGACAACATACAGTACTATGCTGCTGTGAGCTCCTGCCTGTCCAGATCCATGACACAACACAGTGCGTATTTGAGATCCTGCATGTTCAGATCTCTGACACCACAGCATGTTGCCGTGAGGTCCCGCTTGTCTGGATCCCTAATACCTTACAGTGCTGCTGTGAGCTCCTGGCTGTCCAGGTCTCTGACACCACAGGGTGCTGCTGTGAACTGTTGTAAGCACCTGGTTGTTCAGAACCTTGATTCCCCTCCATGCTGCTGTGAGCTGCTTCCTGCCCAGAGCTCTGTCATTACCTAGAGTTGCTGCCTGCCCAGAGCCCTGACACTACACTGTACAGCTGAAACTTGCTAGCTGCCTGTCCAGAACAGTGACATCACATAAAGCTCCCCCCGAGCTGCTGCCTGTCCAGAGCCCTGACATCACATAAAGCTTCTCTGAGCTTCTGCCTGTCCAGATCCCTGACATCACATAAAGCTTCTCTGAGCTTCTGCCTGTCCAGAACCCTGACATCACATAAAGCTTCTCTGAGCTGCTGTCTGTCCAGAACCCTGACATCACATAAAGCTTCTCTGGGCTTCTGCCTGTCCATACCCCTGACATCACATAGAGCTTCTCTGAACTTCTGCCTGTCCAGATCCCTGACATCACATAAAGCTTCTCTGGGCTTCTGCCTGTCCAGATCCCTGACATCACATAAAGCTTCTCTGAGCTTCTGCCTGTCCAGACCCCTGACATCACATAAAGCTTCTCTGAGCTTCTGCCTGTCCAGACCCCTGACATAACATAGAGCTTCTCTGGGCTTCTGCCTGTCCAGATCCCTGACATCACATAAAGCTTCTCTGGGCTTCTGCCTGTCCAGATCCCTGACATCACATAAAGCTTCTCTGAGCTTCTGCCTGTCCAGATCCCTGACATCACATAAAGCTTCTCTGAGCTTCTGCCTGTCCAGAACCCTGACATCACATAAAGCTTGTCTGAGCTGCTGCCTGTCCAGAACCCTGACATCACATAAAGCTTGTCTGAGCTGCTGCCTGTCCAGAACCCTGACATCACATAAAGCTTCTCTGAGCTGCTGCCTGTCCAGAACCCTGACATCACATAAAGCTTCTCTGAGCTGCTGCCTGTTCAGAACCCTGACATCACATAGAGCTTCTCTGAGCTGCTGCCTGTCCAGAACCCTAACATCACATAAAGCTTCTCTGAGCTGCTGCCTGTCCAGAACCCTGACATAACATAGAGCTTCTCTGAACTGCTGCCTGTCCAGACCCCTGACATAACATAGAGCTTCTCTGAGCTGCTGTCTGTCCAGAACCCTGACATCACATAAAGCTTCTCTGGGCTTCTGCCTGTCCAGACCCCTCACATCACACTGAGCTGCTTTTAATGGCTTTACAAAACCCTAAACACTACACATTGCTGCTTTGAGCAACATCCTGTCCAGAACCTAAGGCCACACCAAGCTGCTGTAAGCTCGTCTGTTTAGAACTAGAGATGAGCGAATTATTCAAAAATTCGATTCGGCTGATTCGCCGAATTTGCGGAATAAATTCAATTCGATGCGAATTTATTCGCTGCGAATTTAACTTATTAAAAGGGTTTCTAGGCTTCAGAGAGCCTTTATATTAGTGCAGAACACTGTACCTTTAATTTAAATGCCCTTGGAGTCTGCTGGGGAAGAGAAATAATACTGTCAGTCAGTATGACATGCAGATGAGTGCCGTCGATCTTAGAATCACCGCACACTTCACTCATTTGGGCAGTCACGGGGCACGACGAAGAAGATGAAGAAGAAGATGAAGAAGAAGAAGAAGATGAAGAAGAAGAAGAAGAAGATGAAGAAGAAGAAGATGAAGAAGAAGAAGATGAAGAAGATGAAGAAGAAGAAGAAGATGAAGAAGAAGAAGAAGATGAAGAAGAAGAAGATGAAGAAGAAGATGATGAAGAAGATGATGATGAAGAAGATGATGATGATGAAGAAGAAGATGATGAAGAAGAAGATGATGAAGAAGAAGAAGAAGATGAAGAAGAAGAAGATGAAGAAGAAGAAGATGAAGAAGAAGAAGAAGGATAAGAAGAAGAAGAAGAAGATGAGGATGAAGAAGAAGAAGATGAGGATGAGGATGAAGAAGAAGAAGATGAGGATGAGGATGAAGAAGAAGAAGGATAAGAAGAAGAAGAAGAAGAAGGATAAGAAGAAGAAGAAGAAGGATAAGAAGAAGAAGAAGAAGGATAAGCAGAAGAAGAAGAAGAAGAAGAAGAAGGATAAGAAGAAGAAGAAGAAGAAGAAGAAGGAGAAGAAGAAGAAGAAGAAGGATAAGAAGAAGAAGATGAGGATGAAGAAGAAGAAGAAGAAGGATAAGAAGAAGGATAAGAAGAAGAAGAAGAAGAAGAAGGATAAGAAGAAGAAGAAGAAGATGAGGATGAAGAAGAAGATGAGGATGAGGAAGAAGAAGAAGAAGAAGAAGATGAGGATGAGGATGAAGAAGAAGAAGGATAAGAAGAAGAAGAAGAAGAAGGATAAGAAGAAGAAGAAGAAGGATAAGAAGAAGAAGAAGATGAGGAAGATGAGGATGAGGATGAAGAAGAAGAAGAAGAAGAAGAAGAAGAAGGATAAGAAGAAGATGAGGATGAAGAAGAAGAAGAAGATGAGGATGAGGATGAAGAAGAAGAAGAAGAAGGATAAGAAGAAGAAGAAGAAGAAGGATAAGAAGAAGAAGAAGAAGGATAAGAAGAAAAAGAAGAAGAAGGATAAGAAGAAGAAGAAGAAGAAGGATAAGAAGAAGAAGAAGGATAAGAAGAAGAAGAAGAAGAAGGATAAGAAGAAGAAGAAGAAGAAGGATAAGAAGAAGAAGAAGAAGGATAAGGAGAAGAAGAAGAAGAAGAAGGATAAGAAGAAGAAGAAGATGAGGAAGATGAGGATGAGGATGAAGAAGAAGAAGAAGTAGGATGAAAATAAGAAGAATTCCAGTACAGCAAAAAGTGTATCTGCAGAGAGCTCCGCTATTTCTGACAGTTCTCTGACAGTTCCTTCACATTTACAGTGGTTGAAACATTGTATCTATTTGTTTCCGAATAAAAACATCTGTATCCTAAATGGAAACAAATAGATACAATGTTTCAACCGCTGTAAATGTAAAGGAACTGTCAGAGAACTGTCAGAAATAGCGGAGCTCTCTGCAGGGACACTTTTTGCCGGCTGTAGAAGGGATGAAAATCGGCCGATCGGGAAAAATTCGATTCGTGCATCCGAAGTTTGCTAATTTTCGGATTCGGTGCGAATCGAATTTTTCCTAATATTCGAAACGAATTCCACTTCGCCAAGTTCGATTCGCTCATCTCTATGTAGAACCTACGTGCTGCTGTAAGTTGCTGTCTATTCAGAAACCCAACACTATACCATGTTGCTGTGAGCACTTGCCTGTGCAGAACCTACACAGTGCTGTCCTGTATTGCTGACCACATTATGCTGCTATGAGCCCCAAATACCACAGGGGGCTAAATTGTTGAAGCACAAAAGTAGATCTAATAGCCCAAATGGAAATATGAGTTTATACAGGGTTTGATCAGTAGGCTGCTCTCTGATGTACATGGGCAATGGTACATGTTCTCTGCGTGATGTATTCAAAGGTGCATTGGCAATGGTACATGTTCTCTGCGTGAGGTATTCAAAGGTGCATGGGCAATGGTACATGTTCTCTGCGTGAGGTATTCAAAGGTGCATGGGCAATGGTACATGTTCTCTGCATGAGGTATTCAAAGGTGCATGGGCAATGGTACATGTTCTCTGCGTGAGGTATTCAAAGGTGCATGGGCAATGGTACATGTTCTCTGCGTGAGGTATTCAAAGGTGCATGGGCAATGGTACATGTTCTCTGCGTGATGTATTCAAAGGTGCATTGGCAATGGTACATGTTCTCTGCGTGAGGTATTCAAAGGTGCATGGGCAATGGTACATGTTCTCTGCGTGATGTATTCAAAGGTGCATGGGCAATGGTACATGTTCTCTGCGTGAGGTATTCAAAGGTATAGAAAGGAACACCAAATAAATGGTCCAGGACAGTGTTTCTCAACCTTTTTTGCAGTCAAGGCACCCTTTAAAATTACGGACAGTCCCAAGGCACCCTTTAAAATCATGGACAGTCCCAAGGCACCCTTTAAAATCATGGACAGTCTTGAGGCACCCTTTATAATTATGGACAGTCTTGAGGCACCCTTTGTAATTATGGACAGTCTTGAGGCACCCTTTATAATTATGGACAGTCTTGAGGCACCCTTTATAATTATGGACAGTCTTGAGGCACCCCATTCTAAAATATGAAAAACTATTGTAATAGTTTCATATGATGCAGCAACACCCAACATTGGAGGTGATTTATTCTTCCAAAGCAAATACACTTTTGCACACTGGTACCGACTAGTATTCCAGTGTTTCTCCTCTCCCTGTTTTTCTCCATCACTCAGCTAGAGACCCCAGCACTGATGGAGAGGGGCAGGGGGAGGGTCAAACTAGGATGTTGTGCAGGCAACCGACATCCTCCTTATCAACTGGTGATGTCATTGGTTGTCAGGACGCCGGCGGCTAGAAGGTCGTAATGGTGCACAATGGAAACCTAGGGCTTTGTGTAACTAAAAGGCCGGCTTGTTCCCCCCCGCTGGTTGTATACAAGATTTGGGCAATTTGTAGACATTTTGCCAAGGCACCCCTGAAGAAACCTAAAGGCACCCCAGGAGGCCTGGGCACGCTGGCTAAGAAAGGCTGGTCTAGGAAATGTTTGTTTGCTGCTTCTGTTTAAAAGCCAACAAGGCTTAAACAAAGGTGAAATAGGGAAGCCTGGAAGGATAGAAATCAGAATTCCATAAGGTTCCCTTCATACTTGGACAACTCCAAAGTCGTATGACTTTTAAATGCAACTTTTCACGCAACTTTGGATGGGTGCAACTTGGATACGACTTTGGCTTTCATTAATGATAAATGGACAACTGTCGCATGCATCCATTCACACTTGTGCAACTTGTCATACGACTTTGGACACTAAAGTAGCATGACAAGTCTTTCCTCATGTTTTTCAATGATAACAGTTCAAACATGTAAGTTGCAGCAACTTCAAAGTAGCACTACTTTGGTATGACTTTCATGCAACTTGAGTGCCATAGACTGCAATGTAAAGTCGTATGAAAGTTGCACCTGAATGATATACATGCAACAGTTGTCCATTATCATTAACCACTTCAGGCCGGTGCCCCTCGGCCCTTTAAGAGTTTCAGAAGCCGGGAGGCGGGCGGGGTTTTAGGGTCACATGACCGCTGTGCTTCGCCGTCACGGCGGTCACATGATCGGGAAAGGTCCCGATCGAAAGGGGAGATCGGGACCTTTCCGTGAGTCACGGACATATGTGCTGGGAGCGTGCAGGGGGCGCACTCTCAGCACGTATCTATTTTTTAATTGCATGCAAATATGCGCCCGCTCGGCGTCAAGGCCCAGATGCCAAGAGGCCACATATTTGCGTGCGCTCGGCATCAAGGAATTAATGAAAGCCAAAGTCGTATCCAAGTTGCACCCATCCAAAGTTGCGCCAAAGGTGCGTCAAAGTTGCGACAAAGGTGCACTCCCAAGTCGTATGACTGGAGTCGTACAAGTGTGAATAAACAGGTACAACTTTCATACGATTTTTGAGGGTTTACATTGCAATCTATGGCACTCAAGTTGCATGAACGTTGTACCAAAGTAGTGCATGAGCTACATTGAAGTCGATGCAACTTTCAGCCCTCATGCACACGGGACGGTTTGATAACGCTGGTAACGTTAGCTATGTAAAGTCACGTTAAAAACGTGAATTTTTCTGCTTTTTTTAGCGATTTTGCATTAGTGTTTAGCGGCATTTTGCCACGATTAGCGGTGTTTTCCCGTGTTTTTCTGTGTTTCATTTTTTTTGTAGTTTTTTTTGCCTCTTTGTGGCATTTTACTGCGTGTTTCAGCGTTAGAGCATTTTGGGTTTTTTTCCAGCCAAAAAACGTTGATTTCAGTCTATGTGTGTATGGACACATAGGATAACATGCTGGGGGGTTTATTGACTGTAGAAAAAAATGTCAAATGCCCAAAACAGCCGCTATAAAAACGACAAGTGTGCATGAGGGCTCAGTCATACATATTTGAACGATTGTCATTGAAAAACATGGGGTAAAACTTGTCATGCAACTTTACTGTCCCAAGCAGGGGTGGACTGACAATTCATGGCAATAGGGGATCATGGGGCCCCTGTGTCCTTGCCTACACTCAAACCACACCCAAAAAAGCCTATGAAAGGTACCAGGGTCTTCTCATGGGACCCTTTACTGACCCAGGGCCCTTGGGCAGTGCCCGAGTTCCCAAATGGTCAGTCCGCCCCTGGTCCCAAGTCATATGACAAGTGTGCACAAGTGTGAATGGAGTCCTAGAGTTTTGCAGAAAACCTGTTCTAGTTTGGAAAAAAAAAAACACAATCGCTTTTAACGAGTTCTCTAAGGAATTCACAAGTCTATACATCCAGACCCTCTTATTTTTATCATTGCTGAACTCCTGGAGATAAAGGGTGTCTTGTGATTCTGGACACGCGTTGGCTTTTAAACATGTGCAACAAACAAACATTCTCTTAGCCTGGGGCTCCTGGCTCCTTCTTTCTGTCGGGTGCCCCCACAGCAAGCAACTTGTTATGGGGGCACCCACTGTTCCATGTGTCCATTCACACACGTAGCTATGGCTTGTCCTGCCCCTCTATCTCCTCATTGGCTGACTGGCTGTGACTGACAGCCTCAGCTATTGAGAAGGCAGAGACCCGGGACAGCCAAGGCTGTCATGCACATCGCTGGATCGCGATGGTGCTCAGGTAAGTATTGAGGGGGCTGGGGCACTGCTGCACACAGAAGGTTTTTTAGCTTCATGCACAGAAAAAAAAATACAGTTTACTATGCTTCAGTTATGAATGAACACAGTGGATGACCAGTACCAATCACTCATTGTGTTCATTCAGGAAAGGAAGGGGCTGGTAAATGTGACATATTCACCAGGCCCTTCCCCCACTCTCCATCCTCAAGGATCCTATTGTGTGCTTGCAGCTGTTGGTGGAAAGGAGAGGATGGAAGCTGGTAGCCCTGTGGAGGTTTGGGCCCACAAGGGACCTGGACAGCGGGGGGAAATATATGGTGCACAGGTAGGGTGATAGATGTGGCGGGGGGCAATTATTGGAACCGGTCCCCAGTATGGTTCTCTCTGCAGTAGCTACCAGTGGGAGGGAGTGGAGAAGAAGCCAGCTTCCATGTGCTGCAGAGAGAGCCATACAGGGGATCATTTCCAGTAATTGCACCCCCGCCATGTTGATCACCCTCCCTGCCCACATCCAATTCACCCAGCTGCCTGGGCCCCGTACAGGAGGACTGGTGGTATCCACTTATCCACAGCCCTGCATGCAATGCATGTGGTTGCGACTTACTGGTGCAGGACCTCCTCACTGTCTGGCAGATGCTCTTCAGAGACCAAAGCAAGTTTGAATGAGCTCTTAGGCCCCATGTACACGGGACACTTCTGAACGATGGAAACTGACTGCTGGAAAACGTAGGTTAGAAAACATCTGTTTAGCCGCGATTGCATACCACGTTTACGCGTGTTTATGAGCGTTTGCCTTTAGAAGCGGTTTTTAAAGATAACCTCAGGAGACCTTCCAAAATGCCCAGAATGCACTGAAAAACAATAAAAAATTAACTATTTCAGACATTTTGAAAGAAATAGAGAGAGCAGAAGCAGAGAGAGCAGTATGTGTTGAGATTAGCTGTCTTTTTTTTTTTTTTTTGGTGTTTGGATGTTCCGGCTCATTTCTGTGCAGAAATTATTGCAGCAGTGTCTAACATATTTTCTTTCATGCGAAACCTCAAAGTATGGTGTACCGGGTCCATCTGAGTAGCGGGAAAACGCTTTGCATGCATTTTTCATGATGAAAAAAGGCTCTGGACAGCATCTGCAAATGGAAGAGTTAAAAAAAATTTCCAAACGCAGTTGGATGCGTTTACAAGCGTTTGAACCGCTGATAAAATCTACTCCTGAACGCAAGTTTGGTGCGTTCAAAAAAATGACTGTAAACTCAACTGCCTGTAAACGACTGTAAAGGACGATGTGTACACGGACACAGAGGAAAACATTAGGGAGAGTTCAGGGGCTGATGAAAAACATGCAGAAAAGCTCCTAAACGTGAGTTTATCAGCTGAAGTACATGGAGCCTTAGTCAGCTGTTTCATGAAAAAAGATACTAATGCTGGCATAGACGGTTCGAAAATCGGCTGATTTTGCGTCCGAAAGATTAATCGGCCGATTTTCGCACTGTTAGTGGGTTAATTCGTCGGCGGGTTTTCGCATTTTTTCCACTTTTGGATTATCGGTCATGTTGGAAAATTTGTGGAAAACGACTGATTTTCGCATCAATGACGGCCAAATCGTACGATCGTTTTTATAAAAGAAAAATATGCGCGTGAGCCGTGACCTGGAAGGGAAACAAGTTTACCGCGTTTCTGCAAAACGTAAAATGCTGCAGAAAATGCTTAGGTGTGAACCTGGGGTAAGGCTTTGCTGCATGAGCCACATTGTCCCATGATATGTACAACTCTGTGGAATGTGACATTTTGAAAAGGACACTGCTGAGCCTGTGACCCCCCTTCAGGGGTGGACTGACCATTTGGAAACTCAGGCACTGCCTGAGGGCCCGGGGTCAGTAAGGGGCCCCATGAGATGCCCCTGGTACCTTTTTCATAGGCTTTTTTGAGTTCGGGCAAGGACACAGGGGCCCCATGATCCCCTATTGCCCGGGGGCCCCATGAGTTGTCAATCCGCCCCTGCCCCCCTTCCACCAATCCAGCCCTCCTATCACCTAGCTCCCAGTGATGGAGTAAGGCCGGCCATACATGGGTCAAAATTCGACTGATTTTTCATCTGAAAATCGGACCTAAGAATAATCGGCCAATTTTCACTCCGTATGTGGGGTCAATGGCACTGGCCGATTTTCGTGGTTGCTCCCCTTTTCGGTGATCAGACATGTTGGAAAATTTGTGAAAAACAACCGATTTTCGACTCAAATCGTACGATCGTTTTTCTGAAAAGAATATGCGCATGAGTCGCAACCTGGAAGGAACAGAAGTTTCTCCTGTTATATGGGGTGAACTTTATGACTTGGTCACCGATTTTCGTAATAATTGGTGGTTACGTCGGTGCAGGGGCGGACTGAGAATTCATTGGGCCCCAGGGCAATAGGGGATCATGGGGCCCCTGTGTCCTTGCCCAAACTCAAAAAAGCCTATGAAAAAGGTACCAGGGGCATCTCATGGGGCCCCCTGCTGACCCCGGGCCCTCAGGCAGTGCCCGAGTTTCCAAATGGTCAGTCCGCCCCTGCGTCGGTGTAACAAACGACCGATGTTTTGTTTATCGGATGAAAAAACGCTCCCGTTTTTCAAGCCGTCTATGGCCTGCATTAGTATTTGGCATGTGCTGCTTATACTTCTGTAGATTCCTCTGCACACTGACTCCGGGTCCCATGAAACTGAAGCAGAATTACTATCAGGAATGGTCCCCTTATCTGAAACAATGCAGGTCCAGTCCCTGCAGCTATCTCAGCCCGGCCATACGAAGCTGCGGAAAACCACTTTCGTGGATGCACAATCAGTCAGAGGTGTGGATCTGTAATGAAACACTTCCATCAGCTGCCCTTCCTCCTTTCTTTATTAGTACGAATGCCAGTCTGTTTGTGTTCCGCTGCGTCTTTCTCTGATCGGTCGCCGTTTGTGCAAGTTTTTTTTTTTTTTTCAGCTTCTACTATCACAGAGATTATTACAAAAAAAAAACAACAAAGCCAACATTTTTTTTAAAATCTTGCGTTTCTCAGTGGAATGAAATGCGATTTGATCTTTTTTGGCATAATGAACTGCATACTAATGAGCCTTCCGCCACCGCATCAATTATCCCCAGTCACTTCTAACAATACCGGCCACAACAATGGGCTTGTTTTTTTTGAACATCCGCTAATTTCGCTGTTAACGTATGACCAGGGGCGGACTGACCACTCATGGGGCCCCCGGGCAATAGGGGATCATGGGGTCCCTGTGTCCTTGCCCAAACTCAAAAAAGCCTATGAAAAAGGTACCAGGGGCATCTGATGGGGCCCCCTACTGACCCTGGGCCCTCGGGCAGTGCCCGAGTTTCCAAATGGTCAGTCCGCACCCTGCGTATGACACCCCAGCGTGATGATACGTGTGGCAGTCTTGTGAAGGACTTGCAGGGACCACTAAATACAAAAGGAGGCTACGGGTCCCATGCACGTCATCTGAACCGTGGCAGAGAAAATCATCACGTGACTTCCTGGCTGGACAGATTGTTGAGATTCTTTCACAAAGACGAGCGCTCAGAAGTAGAAGGATCTGGCACAAAGCTGACTGTACAAAGCTTATAGAATAAACAAATCAAAAGGTCCAGCGCTCAAACATTAAACCTGAAATATCAAAGTCTACTAGATATTGTAATCATGTGAACAGTCTGCTAAAAAACAAATAGCGAGCAGAATGGAGACCATCCACTGGGCAAAAGATAAAAAGGTACAAATCATTTTCCACCTGAAGACGAAACGCGCTGGGTAGGGCCTACGTGCAGACATCACACCGCTGCTTCTGGGGTGGCGGCCATCTTAGTAAGTCCGGTTGAGCCTGTACATATTTTTATGTTGCTTTATGCTGCTGATGTTTTATTGCATCCTTACCTTTGTTTTTTTTTTTGTTTTGTTTTTTTTGTGGCTCATTTAAGTAATAAATATTTATTATTTATTTATTTCAGGTACTTATATAGCGCCATCCATTTACGCAGCGCTTTACATATATATTGTACATTCACATCAGTCCCTAACCCTCAAGGGGTCGGCTGATTTTCGTCCCGTCTACGGGCGGGAATTATATAGAATATGTAGAAGAAGAAGAAATAGAATATGAATAAAAAGAAGAAATAGAATATGAAGAAGAAGAAGAAATAGAATATGAAGAAGAAGAAGAAGAAGAAGAAGAAAAAGTTGCAACAATGTATCTATTTGTATCCATTTTGGATACAGATGTTTCTATTCGGATACAAATAGATACAATGTTGCTAAACTTTTAAATGTCAAATATAATATCGGACTGAAATTCTTTTATTTTCTTCTTCTCATTCATATTCTATTTCTTCTTTTCATATTCTATTTCTTCTTCTTTTCATATTCTATTTCTTCTTTTTATTCATATTCTATTTCTTCTTCTCATTCATATTCTCTTTTTTTCCTTTTCTTCTTTTCCTTCTTCTTTCATGTCACTGCTCATGCGCATTTTTTAAAATCGAAAAAAGATTGGCAGATTTGTCCATCATTGCTGCGAAAATCAGCAGAATAAAATAATCCAAAAGGGCAAAAATCACTAAAAACGGCCGACCGATTACTGCGCTATCTGAAAATCGGCTGATTTTTTTTTTCAGCCGATTTTCAGACGTTTTTCATCCCATCTATGGCCCCCATTAAATTCATTTGATTGTATTTTTTCCAAAAAATTTGACTTTAAAAAATCATTGCACAAATACTGTGTGACATAAAAACTGCAACACCCACCATTTTATTCTCCAGGGCCTCACATTAAATATTTGAGGCTAAGTAATTTTCTAGCAAACAAAAGATTAATGATTTTTATTTGTATGAGAGAAATGTAAGCCCAACAATTATTCATGCTTTAAATGATGGTGTCTTTCTGTTGGTGGCTCTATTGCTCTGCCTATCTTCCTACCTACCTTGCTCATGTACTTAACTTTTATGTTCTACAGAATGCAGGCCATAGACGGGTCAAACACCGGCCATTTTTTTATAAAACAAAAAAAAAACGAAAAAATGGCCGTTCGATCGGCCGACATTACCACCAACGGTAAAAAATATCAGACGATTTTCGTCCCGTCTACGGCCGGCATTTAACCCCATAATTACTTCTGTCCCTTGCAGAGAGCTCCGCTATTATATTTTATATGAAAAGTCTTGTGGTTGCAACAATGTATGAAGAAGAAGAAGAAGAAGAAAAGAAGAAGAAGTCCAGCCCGCTATTATATTTTATATGAAAAGTCTTGTGGTTACAACAATGTATCCATTTGTATCCATTTCAGATACAGATGTTTTTATTCGGATACAAATGGATACATTGTTGCAACCGCAAGACTTTTCATATAAAATATAATAGCGGGCTGGACTTCTTCTTCTTTTCTTCTTCTTCTTCTTCATACATTGTTGCAACCACAAGACTTTTCATATAAAATATAATAGCGGACTGGAATTCTTCTTCTTTTCTTCTTCTTCTTTTTCTTCTTCTTTTTCTTATTTTTCTTCCTCTTCTTCTTTTCTTCTTCTTCTTCTTCTTCTTCTTGCAGGTCACGGCTCATACGCAGATTTCTTATCGGTAAAACGATCACCCGATTTGCCCATCATTGCCAGGAAAATCAGCCGATCGTCAAAATAGGCCGCAAATTTTCCAACTTGACCAATAAAAAAATGTGCCAAAACCCCGAAAAATGGCCAACCAATTAACCCAATAACGGTGCGAAAATTGGCCGATTTTTTTTTTTTCAGTCGAAAAAGCGGCTGATTTTTGAGCCGTCTATGGCCTGCATTACTGTACCTTATTGGAATGAATATTACAGATGTGCCTTTTTTCTGTTGTATGTTATACCTTATTGCTGTTAAGCTGTTGTTGCAGCCTATAAATAAAAATGTTTGTAAACAAAAAAAAAAATGTCAGCAGTGAAATTTCAGGCTATACCTAACTAAATCTAAAAAATGCTCCTTCCCCACTCCTAACGCCTGGAATTCCACTTTCATGTTACTGAAAGATTCATGTTTTTAAAAATTACTTTAATTGAACATTATAGGTCCTCTTTATTAGGGTTGCTGATTGTCTGTCTCATTACCATCTTTTTCTTTTGCTTTTTTTTTTTTAGATCTTTTAGAGCTCCTCACAAGACCTCCTTCTCTCTAGTTCCCTGGTCCCCTCCTCCCATGCCCGCCTCCAGGACTTCTCCAGGGTGTCACCCATCCTCTGGAACTCCCTGCCCCAACCCATCAGATTATCACCTACTCTCCTCTCCTTTAGACGCACCCTGAAAACCCATCTCTTCAGGGAAGCCCACCCCACCCCCTGCTAACTTGCCGACCTCCTCCACTCCTCCTACCACTCCATCCCCCACAGCTATCTCCTCCTGTACCACCATCCCCTCCCTCATAGATTGTAAGCTCCAAGGATCAGGGCCCTCGATCCCCTCATGTTTTGCATTGTATTGGTATTGTTCTGTCACATGTTCTGTCCCCCTCTGTAATGTACAGCGCTGAGCGCACTATTGGCGCTTTATAAATACTGTATAATAATAATAATAAGGAAAATCTGTCTCCTGACTGTGCTTAGCGGCATGACGCCATCTTAGAAAAGATTTCGACCCGTGTAAGGCCAGCTTAAGGTATCCATTTACTCGGCATAGCATCACCTTTTATATTTTACCAAACAAATTGAGTATTCTATCAGGGGCGGACTGACAACTCATGGGGCCCCCTGGAAATAGGGGATCATGGGGCCCCTGTGTCCTTGCCCAAATTCAAAAAAGCCTATGAAAAAGGTACCAGGGGCATCTCATGGGGCCCCCTACTGACCCCGGGCAGTGCTTAAGTTTCCAAACAGTCAGTCCGCCCCTGTATTCTATTTTGTTTGTATTCACTAAAATTCATTTGATTGTATTTTTTCCCAAAATATTTGACTTTGAAAAAAACATTGCACAAATATTGTGTGACATAAAAACTGCAACACCCACCATTTTATTCTCCAGGGCCTCACATTAAATATTTGAGGCTAAGTAATTTTCTAGCAAAAAATGATTGATGATTTGTATGAGGGATGATTTTTATTTGTAGGAGGGAAATGTCAGCAGTGAAATTTCAGGCTATACCTAACTAATCTAAAAAATGCTCCTTCCCCACTCCTAACGCCTGGAATTCCACTTTCATGTTACTGAAAGATTCATGTTTTTAAAAATTAATTTAATTGAACATTATAGGTCCTCTTTATTATTAGGGTTGCTGATTGTCGGTCCCATTACCATCTTTTTCAGATCTCAGTTTAAGGAAAATCTGTCTCCTGACTGTGCTTAGCGGCGTGACGCCATCTTAGAAAAGATTTCGACCCATATATGGCCAGCTTAAGGTACCCATTTACTCGGCATAGCATCACCTTTTATATTATACCAAACAAATTGAGTATTCTATCAGGGGCGGACTGACAACTCATGGGGTCCCCTGCAAATAGGGGATCATGGGGCCCCTGTGTCCTTGCCCAAATTCAAAAAAGCCTATGAAAAAGGTACCATGGGGCATCTCTTGGGGCCCCCTACTGACCTCGGGCAGTGCTCAAGTTTCCAAACGGTCAGTCCGCCCCTGTATTCTATTTTGTTTGTATTCACTAAAATTCATTTGATTGTATTTTTTCCCAAAATATTTGACTTTGAAAAAAACATTGCACAAATATTGTGTGACATAAAAACTGCAACACCCACCATTTTATTCTCCAGGGCCTCACATTAAATATTTGAGGCTAAGTAATTTTCTAGCAAAAAATGATTGATGATTTGTATGAGGGATGATTTTTATTTGTAGGAGGGAAATGTCAGCAGTGAAATTTCAGGCTATACCTAACTAATCTAAAAAAATGCTCTTTCCCCTCTCCTGACGCCTGGAATTCCACTTTCATGTTACTGAAAGATTCATGTTTTTAAAAATTAATTTAATTGAACATTACAGGTCCTCTTTATTATTAGGGTTGCTGATTGTCGGTCCCATTACCATCTTTTTCAGATCTCAGTTTAAGGAAAATCTGTCTCCTGACTGTGCTTAGCGGCGTGACGCCATCTTAGAAAAGATTTCGACCCGTATATGGCCAGCTTAAGGTACCCATTTACTCGGCATAGCATCACCTTTTATA